>NC_057802.1:485571930-485859200 GCF_018294505.1 Triticum aestivum | reverse complement strand
GTACGCCACACCCCTCCCGATCAACAGGACCCCCGTTTCGACCGTAGGAGGTCCGTTTCCTCCGTTTTGCGGTACGCCACACCCCTCCCGATCAACAGGACCCCGTTCCGAACGTAGGAGGTCCGTTTCCTCCATTTTGCGGTACGCCAGGCCTCGTTTCCATCGCCTGTTCCGTCCAAGCCCTCCCGATGGACACGACCACACATTCCGTTCCGACCCAGCCGGTTGGCTCCCACGCGTTCCGTTGCCTCCCGATGAACACGACGCATTTCGTTGCCTCCCCATGAACAAGACGCATTCCGTTGCCTTCCCACGAACACGACACATTCCGTTGCCTCCCCATGAACACGACGACGACGCTGTTTCTCTGTTCCGACCCAGCCATGTACACGAGCCCTGGCCGTACGTATGCGCGAGTAGGCGTTCGAGACCCCGCCCGTATGTACACATACGTGGCCGTATTTTCTTTCTTGCACCCTGGCCGCTGTGCGTACGTGTACATGCTACGTGCGCGCCTCTACTACGACACGTGCGCGCCTCGACATCCACCAGTATATATGTACGTACACGTTCGCGACCAGAATGACAACGCTACGTACGCTTCGGCCAGGTGGGTCCCGACTGTCAGGCACCTCCTTGCGTGCGAAGATGTAGCTGGTGGGTCCCAGCAGTTAGGGGGGAATGTTTTTTTCACGAAATACGGTGGCCCGTCCGGTTGGTCCCCGCTGTCAGGTGGAGGAATAATTATTTTGCACGTAATAAGCAGGCACTTCCTTGCTGCGGCCGTGGACCCAGTTGTCAGCCTCTCCACGTATAGTCCACGTCCGATGGAAGCCGTTCCTTGACCACGTTGACCACGCTGCGCCGAGAGCACCAGGGCGGTGGACGATGGCGAGGCCTAGGAAGGGGACGATGCGGAGCCGGGGAAGACGCGGCAGTGGATGCCCACGCGTAGAGGAGTACGAGGGTTCACTGGTTCGCTGCGGTGTGAGGCTGCCGTCGCCGCAGAATAACAGGGGGTGTGGGTGAGTAGAGGGATGGCCTGGCCAGCGGTGGGAGTAGTAGGGGTGGTGAGGCCTCCGCCGCATCGCAGCCGGCCACGGGAGGCAGGAGCACGAGGCACGACCGGCGCTGGTTTGGGCGGCTGGAGCAAGAAGACCAGAGGTTGAAGAAGCACTACAGCCGTTGGATGGACATCGTACGGTCACTGGAGCTAGAATCGTGCATATTGACTAAGTTGACAAAGCCCTCCGTCCCCGTCAACTTAGTAGGCCCACAAGTCAGCCTGCCACTATACTGGGTCCCAGCTAACAGGGGGAGTATTCTTTTTTTTTGTGCATAATAAGGAGGCACTTCCTTGCGTGCGAACATATAGCTGGTGGGTCCGAGCTGTCAGCGGCGGTAACGTTTTTTTCGCGAAATATAGAGGCTCTTTCGGTGGGTCCCTGATGTCAGGTAAAGGAATCATTATTTTGCGCGTAATAAGGAGGCATTTCCTTGCGTGCGGCCGTGGACCCAGCTGTCGGCCTCTCCACGTACAGTCCACTTCAGATGCATGTCGGTCGTTGACCACGTTGACCAGACCGCGTCGAGAGCACCAGGGCGGTGGACGACGGCGAGGCCTAGGAAGGGAACGTCATGAAGGCAGGGAAGACTCGGCAGTTGTTTCCCACGCGGAGGGGAGTACGACTGTACGAGGGTTTACTAGTTCGTCTGCCGTCGCCGGAGAATAACAGCAGGTGTGGGTGAGTAGAGGGATGGCTAGGCCAGCGATGGGAGTACGGTGGGGCGGTGAGGCCTGCGCGGCAGCAGAGCCGGCCGCGGGGAGGAGGGAGCAGGCAGTCCCGCCGGCGCTTGTTTGAGCGGCTGGAGCAGGAAGAGCAGAGATTGAAGAAGCACGACGGCCGTTGGATGACCATCCAACAGTCACTGCTTGTGCGTCAAGCTTTTTTTTAGGAAAGCCTCAAATCTGTGGAAAACAGCATACCGCCCATCTGCCATTATTTCTAATAATTTACAGCCCATTTGCTAATTATTAAGGTTTTTTTTGGAGCCCATATTCTTTTTGTTAGCATTACAGCCCATATTGTGCCCACGGTTAAAAAATTATACGAAATTTTGCATATTTCGGTGCGGTCCGAACTGTTTTTAATCCCAAAATTTCGACTCACATTCAAATTGATTTTAAAAATAAATGTATATCAATATAAAATCCAACAAATTCTCCACGCATAAAAATTAATGTAATTTAAAATCTCGAAATGTAAAAAAAGATATTTGAAACTAATTGCCGGTTTGATGTGTTTTAAAAATGTACAACCCATTTCTCATTACGGATTGGCCATTTTCTCGGCCAGCCGAATGAAAGCTCTCCTCGTCTTGAAAGATTTGCAGCCCAACAGGCCTGACCAAGCGACTTACTTGGCAAATCACAAAAAAACTGGGCTGTGGCCATGGACCCAGCTGTCAGCCTCTCCACGTACAGTACTCTTCCGATGGAATGTCGTTGACCACATTGACCACGCCGCACCGAGAGCACCAAGGCGGTGGACGACGGCGAGGCCTAGGAAGGGGACGACGCGGAGCCGGGGAAGACGCGGCAGTGGATGCCCACACGGAGAGGAGTACGAGGGTTCACTGGTTTGGCTGCGGTGTGAGGCTGCCGTCGCCGCAGGGCCTGGCTAGCGGTGGGAGTAGTAGGGGGCGATGAGGCCTCAACGGCAGCACAGCCGGCCACTGGAGGCAGGAGCAGGCGGTCTCCCCGGCGCTGGTTTGGGCGGCTGGTGCAAGAAGAGCAACGATTGAAGAAGCAGCAGGACCGTTCGATTCAAATCCAACGGTTACTGCTGCTAGAATCGTCTGTTGACTAAGTTGACAAGCCCTGCGTACGCGTCAACTTAGTAGGCCCACAGGCCAGCCTCCCAACCGGTGCACCCCAGATGTCAGTGGGAGGAATCATTTTTTTCGCGTAATAAGGAGGCAGTTGATTGCGTGCGGCCAGGCCAGCGGAGGGAGTAGGGTGGGCCGGGGAAGCCTGCGCGGCATCACAGCGGGCCACAAGAGGAGGGAGCAGGCAGTCCCGCCGGCGCTAGTTTAGGCGGCTGGAGCAGGAAGATCAGAGATTGAAGAAGCACGTCGGCCGTTGGATGGACATCCAACAGTCACTGCTGCTAGAATCGTGTGTTCACTGACAAAGCCTTGTGTAAACAAGTCAGCCTCGAAATCTGTGGCGTGTACAGCCCATTTGCTATTATTTTTATAAATTTTACTCATTTTCTAATTCATATGGAATTTATTGCAGCCCGTTTTCCATTTTTAGAATTGCTGGCCATTTTCTGGTCAGTACCAGGGTCAAAAAATTAACTAAATATGTGGGAAATTTTGAAAATTCGCAAATTTTTGCTGGGGAACGAAATATTCTTAATCCAAAAATTAATAGCCATACTAAAACAAATTTTAAAAAAAATTAGTACTATGTCATGTTAAATCCAATGAAATACGTATAAGATATCAGTGAAGAACAAAAACAAAAAAAGAAACTTATATCCCATTTGCTATAATTTTTTTGGAATTTTCAACCCCTTTTGATATTACTTTTAACAGACATTGACCATACTTTTAAGCCAGGCCGGAATGCATCCCTCCTCGTCTTGAAAGATTTGCAGCCCAGTAATTCGGAGAAAACAAATAGGCCTAGCTTGGGTATTCTTCAAAAAGAAATACTGGGCTACCTATTTTCCCAAAGAACTGGTGCATGAGCATTTAGCTTTATTTACTTATTTACTTGTTTATGTTTAGGGGACCATGAGCATGTACCTGGGCCGGATTCATGTGAGAGCCTCCCTTCCAGTTAATTATGGGCTTCTCTATTGGGCCTTCATCAGTGGGCTGCATGTTATCAACAAGTGGAAAATGTGTTCCGTACGAAAAATAGTATGCGCTACGTACGGTACGGGGCACTAAAGGATCGAACCGTGCAACGACTTCCAAAACATTGTGTTTGTCGTTCTAACAACACATTTATTCAACCAACAGACGAAATATACTACTGATTGTACATTGAAAACAGCAGGAGCAGCAACCAGAGCTGGGGGTGCAACAGAAGCAGTAAGCAGGCCAGAAGAGTGAAGACGCAGCTCTCTCTTCCAAACCAAACATCAGCCATCATTACAAAAGGGCTACCAAAAAAGAACAAGTGTATGCATCAAACTAAATAAAGATCCTACTACACCAAGTGTACGCATCTAACTAACTGGCTCAGTTAGACGTTACTATTTATTAAGCTATGGAGATTGGCTGACGGCTTGAACCAGATGGGTGCCTGACGGGGGAAACTCCAGCTAGCAGGTCGAAGTCTGATACTTGCGACCCTCTCTCCTACTTTGGGTTGCAGAGTGTGGCGGCACATATCAGGGTATGGTGCATGCAGAGACGCATGGTACGCTGTGTACACACAGTTTTGCCCGATGAACGAAACTGCGCTGCCATCATGATCCTTGCCGTCGGTTATCTCCTGGTTAATCGGATAATTCAGTCCGATAAACAAAGAGCGTGTACCAAGGCTACTTACCAACCTCCAGTCAAAAATTCCTGAAGGCCCAGAGAAGCTGGGATCCTGCTCAAAGACCTTGCAGTGACTGTGATTGTATTCCGCGAAACAACACGTCCGGTACGTGCGAACGATCATCAATCTTTCACCGTCGTCTGATCGAGCCAGGAACCACCTGCAACTGCCATGTCGCTTTTCTTTGAAAGGTTCTGGGATTAGGAAGGGTAGGGACACCAGGCGGCCTACAACATCATATCAAGTTGGAGTCAAATAAAAAAGGGCTCTTGATTTAGTCAATCTTAAGAACAGCATGTTATGAGCATGAATATTTTTTCAGCAAATGTTGACAGTAATATAAGCAAGCCATCATGATATCATAGGAAAGTAACATACTGCTGTAACAGCCGTTTGTAGCGATGACTGGAGTAGGCCAGCAATACGTCCGGCCATAGAAGGAGTCGACAGCGTAAATGAAGCCCTTGTGTTCAATGGCATCAGAGAACCATGGAGGATGTATGATCCTGCGATGGACGTGCAGATTTATCCACTTACCGCAGTGACCTGTCAGATAGGCGAGACCGCGGTTGAAGAACGCAATTAGCCTGAAGTCTTTATAATTCGCAGATCTTGTGGGCACTTGGCAGATTACAACCTTGAGCAAATCAAACTTGGTATCATGCTGGCTACTGTAAGATTCCGAGTATTCTGGGCCGCGGTGCCAAAGCAGTGCAGTGTTAATCAAAGGAAGGGGGATCAATCGCCGGGTGTAGACCTCCACGAGCATCCAGCTGCCGCGACCGTCGACGAGCACCATCCAGGACGTGTTCATGCCGACCCAGTACATACTGTTAATGTAGTTGAGGCTGACGGGGATCGGATCGCAGTCAAGGGGGTTGATGCTCACCACCCTACGATCGTTATGCTGCGTGACACGCCATTTCTGAAGATCAGGCGGCATCAGCAAGCAAGGAGCTGGCTTAAAAAGCTCCGGCCTGAGGGCTTTGAGTAAACGGTACAACCCCGACGAGCACGCGGCGAGCGGCATGGTACTGAGATTGTCCACACGCGAAACAATGAGCTTGATTACCTCTGTGGGGAGTGAATTCCAGCCACTCTTTCGGCGGACGCTGCTCGGTTCTGCCATTGTTAGTGCTTGGGTTTCAGATGAGGGGGGGAGGCGCCTTAGCGGGGATGGAAGATTGGACGAGATTATGTGCGGACAAAGATGGAGAAGCGAATATGTGCTGCGGGAAGTGGACAGGTGATGATGACTACAGCACGCCGCTTGACTTACGAGACACATACCAGCAGCGTAGGGTCATGTCGATGCCAGACAACTTGCTTGAGTGATCACAGTACTGGTACTTCCTACAGTGCTATGCCCTAACTTGCTTGAGTAGAGTAGTAGAGTAGGACTCTGCTATACTACTAGCACCGGAGGAGTAGTATATTCTAATCTAAAATAGTTACAAACTTCAATGCCCGAGTGTGGAACGACTACGAACTGTGCTCAAAGACCGTGTCTACGTGGTGTTTGGACATGGGCGACAACCTCAACGCCAACGGTGCTGCTCCCATTGCACCGTATGTGTTTCTGTCCTTCCTGTTCGAAATCGTGGTAGAATTCATGTTTCTACTCTGTATCCTACTACTATGCTAGTCCACATGATTAGTTTCATCTCTGTTATAGCCGCCATGATTTATTTTGTGCTTATTCGGATTAAATCTCGTAGTAACTTGCTCATATATTCAACTGGCGCAACGTCCCATACAGCCACTCCCGTTTCATGGACGGCCTGGTCGATGCCTCCAAGGAGTCCTTCGTCCACTGCTATGAGTGCCCGATGCCATTTTGTGGCTCGTCGGCGGACATGGTGCATCACCTCACAGATGCGTGCAGCGGTCACTGCTGGCCCTTGGCGGAGAACATCAAGTACGAGACGTGCTACCCGTTCACCATGCCGGAGTCGCTGGAGGATCACCGCCGCCTGCTAGTCTCGGAGGAGGACGACAGCGTCTTCCTCTTGATCGTCGGCACCGGCGAGGCCCACGCAGGCCGCCGCCCTGTCTCTGTAATGTGCATCAGGGGCGACGCCGCTAACGCTGACACTGACACGAGGCCGATGTACGGGTGCGTGGTCAGTGTTACTACCCCTCCGGGTCGCGTGGGCGGCGACACCGGCCTCATCGAACGGACTTGGACTCTGGGGAGCTGGGACTACCCCGCCAATGTGGACTTGTAAAACCCATGGCATCCTTTACCCGCCGACGCAGTGCACGGGGACTCCAAGGAGGTTCACCTGGACATACGCATTATCAAGTTAAATGTTGATCATTAGTCTTCGCTCAATGTAATCCGCTGTGTAAGCATGTGGAGACTTCCATGCAGGATCTTGCTCTATTGGAGTATCGCGCATGAATAAAAGTGTATCCGTTTATGGTTTAGTCTAGAATCTTCCATGTATGAATTTTTACTACAGTACTGGTGAAAGACTAAAGATGAACCATTTCTTACATCTCCTCTGCCCGCTTGCAAGTCATCCTGATTTAATCCCTCCGTCTAGGTGTATAAGGGCATGGTTAATATTACTTAATAGTATAGCCAACTGTTGACTATAAGAAAGTGCCATGTCATCTGTAGCCAACATGTATAACAATCGATACTCAAAAACTAATTCTTAAAGATAATTTCTTGCAAAGCACAATAAGTGTTATTTCTTCACAAGTTTTGGATGCAGGTTGAACAGTTGAACGCTTTTGTTTGCAAAAGATACCTTTTTTATCTATTTCACCCGGATGTTTGTGAGCTCTAGAGATGAAATAATATCCGAAGAAACCTATCGATACCCGTTACACATGAGATGACCCCCACATCATTTGTCAAAATAAACAACTCCCCGATCAATGCATTTCACTCTTCGGTGCAACGCACGGGCACCTTACTACTATAGATTAGTACGACCAAAAATTGTACTAACATTATATATAGTACGATAAATGCTGATGCATGTCACCTAAAATTATATCATTCAAAACTATGTTCAAATACGAATCCAACGATATAGTTTCTGTTGACATGCACTAACATTTTGTTAGTTAAATCTTCAGTCAAATTCAATGGGGGACTAATAAACCACGACCGATGTAGTACAAGTGTAGAGGGCGGCGCTGCACGGGGTCTCACCTCTCACCCCGCTCGTGGCGCGGCAGTAAAGCCGTCATATCACAAAACCCAACCACTCCCAGGATAAGTGGCCTGGTAAAATAAACGGACAAGCAACCATCACATCCCTCCGTCTTTTTTGCATTTCATCTCTCTGCATTTACTTTCTCCGGTTCATCTCGCACACTCGATCCCTAGCTACTACTCCTAGGGCCAGTTCTTTTGGCGGCTTCCCCAGCTTTTCCCACAAGACTAGTCACAGTGGAGAGTAACAATAAGGCGCCTCACTCATTTATTTGGGCTTCTAAACTACTACTCCGTCCTGGTTTATTCCTCACCATTGTAATTTGTGCTAAATTTTGACCAAAGATTTAACTGGTTTATTCCTCATCATTGTAATCCCTCCGTCTAGGTGTGTAAGTCATCTTACGAAAACCAAATAATCCCAAAACACTTAGGCGCGGTGCATTAACTTCTACTCTGTACCTCCTTTCTTGTTTCTTGACATATCAACCAATAAGAGATAAAGAGTGTGCATGCTTTTAATGACTTGAGATATCAAACACGACATGCAGTGATTAGTTCATTGCATGCAATACTATTAATTAGCAAATAAACATCAACGTTTCTCATTTTCTCCTCCTCCTTGGTCACGGTGCACAGCCTAAGATGACTTACTCACCTAGACGGATGGAGTAGTGCATGTGACATGCACTAACATTTCATTAGTTAAATTTATGATCAAAATTTGACACAGATTACAATGGGGACCAATAAACCAGGACGGAGGTAGTAGTTATGGGATTACTAATCTAGAAGCCTAAAAGAACTGGCCCCTGGTACTCCTACTAGTAGTAGTACTCAAGTTGGAATTCCAATTGCACGGCACAACTTGTTAGGCAAAAAATTCGATACAGGGTGTAGGAAGCGGTTTGAGAATTTGCATGCCTTTCCAACGAGTGAGATACTCCGTACAAAGTACGACAGAGAAATAACCAGAGACAAGGAAGCTAAAAGTAAACAATCAAACGAGCATTTTTGCATTTGTTTTGCATTGAATCGTTTCACAAGCTTGACTAGTGCTGTTTTTCTACTTTTACAAAAACCGCATCGTAATGTTAAAACGTGCATTTGCACGTACATAAGTAATAGTAGTACTCCCTCCGTCTAGGTGTATAAGTCTTCCCTCGTTCTTGGTCACGGTGCACAACCAAAGATGACTTATTGACCTGGACGAAGGGAGTAGCATAGTCTGCAAGCATATATCGAGAGAGACGTGTAGTGCGATAGTATATAGTAAAGTTTGTGCTATATACACGTACTTGCAAAATGCGTACGAATACACAAGGTTTCCAAACTTTCCCTTTTACATACTTAATTAAGGACGCTAAAAATTCCTGAACGTTCGGGATTTATCATTTGCGTCCCAAAACTAATGAGATCGCCTTACGAAACAAAAATTATACTCCTCCTAAAAGCCACGGCGCCCGCAGGAGCGCTTGCGGCGCGCCACGAGTGCCCTGGTGCGCGGCCGTTTCCCAGCGTGCCGACACAATGCCTCTTCCTCAGCCTCGCAACTCGCGAGGTGCTGATTGGCGACTTGCCGGCGGGCGAGCGCGATCTCACCGGTGTGGTGATCCGGCGCCAACAGGTACTCCTCCTTGCTGGAAGCGTGCACCCGGTCCACGTACCGCCAAGCGTAGATGAGGCGCTTGGGCCCGACTGCACTCAGGGCGTCGGCATGGGCGTCCTCCGCCACCCTCACGGCCCTCGCACGAGCCTTCTGCCAAAGAGCCAATTGCCTGACTCTCTCGGACGCGACATAGGCCTCCCAGGCAGCTTGTTCCGCGGTTCGCTTCTCTTCCTCGGCCTTCTTCTCCGCCTCTATTTTGGCGCACTCTGCTGGAGGCAAAGCCTCCCACAAGGCGACATCCATTTCTTTCCAAAGCTCCTCAAGGCTGGGGGGCTCGGCGGGCGGCATGGCGTTCTCCTCGTAGCGGGGAGCCGACGTGTCCTCCGGCGCGCGTGCTGGCGAGATTGGGAACGCCAACGCGTCCACCTCGACGCGTCGCGGCGAGGAGCGGAACGCCGGCGCGTCCTCCTGGACTAGTGGCGGCGAGGAACGGAACGGCGACGCGTCGCGTCGCGGCGAGGAGCGGAACGTCGACGCGTCCTCCTCGACTAGTGGCGGCGAGGAACGGAACGGCGACGCGTCGCGTAGCGGCGAGGAGCAGAACACCGACGCGCCCTCCTCGACTAGTGGCGGCGAGGAACGGAACGGCGACGCGTGACCGTCCGCGCGGTGCAGCGAGGGGCTCCTAGGGCTTGGGAGGGGCGATGCCATGGTGGTCAACATGAGAGGGAGGGGGAGGAGATAGCGATGAACGTGAACGTGAGGGGGAGGAGATAGCGATGTCGTGGGAGGCGCAGTATTTATAGCGAGCAATGGCACACCTACGTAAGATATGGACTGAGCTGCACTGACTTAACTGCAGGTCCAGTTGCGTCACTGACATGTGGGCCAGACCCCTGTTGGGCCCATATGTCAGTGACCCAATGCACCTGCAGTTAAGTAACAACTACGTGGGCATATTTGTTGGAGTAAATTACGGGGGAGCGAAGGGGTGGAAATATTGCTGGTCACAACGGATTGGACGAGCGTGGAGGGAGGAGAGTCATGCATGCAGATTTTTTCACACGGGGTGGAGTGGTGGGACCGCCGGAGGGAGAAGGAGAGTTTGGCAGGCATATTGTTTCCACACATGGAGAAGGAAAGATTTGGAGACGAACGGGCTTCCTGCAGGTATGGGGAACGGTGCATAATAAGTCATCTTGCATGCTGGGCTAGGTATAGTCTCAAGTCATTAAAAACATACACGCCCCACACATGTTCATATTTCAAGGTGCACTAAATTATTGCATGCGATGATTACGGCTGGCCATAATGGTGTTATCTTAGTTGGTATCATGCACACGGGAATAGCAAACATGCTGATGTGGCAAAGAATTAAAGAAGAGAGGGGGTTAGAGTAACTAGTGTTCATGCATGCATTGGTAAACACATTTTTTTGTGAAGAACGACAACACTAGTTGAGTACTTTTGTAGACTTCAAAAACTATTCCATCGCCTCTACTATCTTGCTAAGAGTAGGTGAATTTTTTGAATCGAGCCCTTTAAACTAGAAGGGAGGTAGTGGTACTCTAAGGCTGGTCACAGTGGGGAGTAACTTAGACTAGTAACATGCATATGTTACTAGTCTATGTTACTACCTCTATAGTGCATAGTATCATAGATTAGTATCATAGGTGGTCTCATTTATTGCCATGCATGCCACATAGTAGCATCACATTTATTATGTTACGGTATCTACCTATGTTACTATAACCATCTCTCTCTTCTTTAATTGCCTACCACATTAGCATGTTTGCGAGTCCCAAGTGCATGATACTACTATGTTACCCCCACTATGGCCAGCCTAATAGCTAACCTTGTTGTGATGACAAGATAGGACATGGCACGCACCTGGACGGAGGAACTAGTCTGCATTGTGCATTTAAGTTTTGTCGGAAGTCAATGTACCTCCACTTTCACCAGACTTATAGAAAAATGAGTCAACATTCACAACGTCAAATCAATATTTTTACACTCATTATAAAACGTAGTTCTTATACTCATTATAATCAGTATTGTAGATATTGATATTTTTAGTATAAATTTGGTCGTGGGATTTCATTGATGCCTGTCAAAGCGTGGAGGAAGCGGAGCTTAGGGCTTGCATTGCCGGTCTCTACATAGGTATTTCTCTTCATAATCCTGTAATTTTAGAGACTGATTGCGCTTTTGTGGTAGCGTCTCTTGCATCGGGGGACTATGACAGGTCTGCTATGTGTGACCTGAAAGCGTTGAGCATCTCGAAGTTGATCAACAATCTTCAATTGTCAAAGATTAGCCGTTCGGCCAATAAGGTGGCACACTTAATCGCTAAGTATAGCTTTGACAATAGATTAGATGGTATTCTTGTAAATAACGTACCGCCCTGTGTGGTGAATATTGTATCGAATGAGTGTACTGGTGTGGCTGGTTAATTAATATAAGGTGGTGTTCAAGAAAAAGTATAAATTTGGTCAAACACTTTGCAAACGGTTGACGGGAGTAAAAAGGACCAGAGGGAGTATCATGCATGCGGAGTAGGCAAAAAAAATTTGCTTGTCTAAAAAAAAGGCAAAAAAAATGCCATTTATAGCCGGTCGAAGTCTCAACGGGCGCGACCGCGCGAGGGAGGCGAAGGTCGTGGGAGGCGCGACGTTTGACGGAATTAAGTGAAGTTACATCCACGCGCCGACATGGCGTGCGAACAGGCAGAAGCTATACCGTCAAGCCTACGATATGGGTCTAGTAGACATGACATCTAGTGGGTCCCGCATAGTTCTTGAGAACTCTTTGGGGGCTTGCAGCCGTTTATCCACCGGGCAAGCCAGCAACCCCACGCCGTTCGCACGCCCTACTCGTCCCCGTCTTCTACCTTACAACAGTTCGCTCCCAGTCGTCCCGTCCTTTCACATTAGTTCGCTCCCAGTTTTTTTTGCGAGGTACAACAGTTCAACTTCTCCTAACCTTCCTCCAAAATCCATGGCCTCCCAAATCTCCATGGTCGCCGCTGAGTACCAGGTTAGAGCCATCACCGGCGATCAGTTCATCGTCATCTACACACGTGGATCCGAGACGGTGAAAGCATGGCTTGCTCGCTTCCTATGGATGTTCAACAGTTCAACGGATGAGTGGGTCGCTGGGCTAGATGTTGAGTACACCACTGTCCTGGGACGAGAGAAGGATCTAAAGGATGAAGAGAGGAAGAAGCCCGCTGTGATCCAGGTTTGCATACATAACGTTTGCTTGGTCTACCACATATGCCATGCCGACGTTGAGTGCCAGGATTTTAAGAACTTCCTCAAGGACAAAAGAGTGAAATTCGTTACTGTAGGCTTTAAGAACGACAGGATGTCCTGCGTCGGATAGGTCTCGTTGTAGGCCAGCCCTTCGACCTCCAGAAGGCAAGCCTGGTGTCCTCCTCTCAACCTTCAATGCTGACCCTGGCAGCAGCCATGATTGATCCTTCGTACGCTAAACTGAAGAAACCTCATCACGAGTTTCATCATGCATGGGAGTCGAAGACATTAGATGAAGATCACATCCTGTATGCAGCAATGGATGCCTACCTTTGTTTAAATATCTACAAGGGTTGGATGAAGAAGCAGAGCCCAGTGTCCGGTTCAAGCAAAGAAGCGTCGGCGAAGAGGAAGAGGAAGAGGGACGAGGACGAAGTCGAGGACGTGGACTCGGACTCCGAGTAGGTGGCAGTGCCGTCGCTCATGCTGGTTCTACTGCAGTGTCAAGCGGACTAGTTGCTTAATTTATTTTCAAGGGTGTGTTGTGCTGAGGCCCCAGCAGAACTATGTTTATGTTCTTTCTAGTTATTTGAACTCTTTAGTACGTACAGTAGTACTAGTACTATGTCGTACTACTGTTCTTCTTGCAGTTGGTACTACTGCTCGTATCTTCGTGTTCCTACTGTACTTAATACGTTTGTACTAGTAGTATAATTTGGGTCAGTCGATTTGTGAAAGAAGTTCGACGGAGCGAAGGAAGAGGACGGCAGAAGAGGTGGAAGAAGCGCATCAAACGGCTGACATGAGTCGACTGACCCAAATTGCTCCTTCAGATTGCAGGATCCACGTGCCATTCAAGGTCTTGAAGGTAGATTCTGTGTCCGCACCCGGTTTGCAGGCTCGACGCGCGCGCGACCGGCTTCCGCCGCGATAGCCACCATGCGCGCCTCCTCCGCGCGGGCGGAGACGACAATGACACGCTAGTTCCTCCTCGCCAGCGTGCTGGAGCACGCGCTCATCCTCCTCTTCGTACGCTGCGTGCATAGACGCGGCTCCACCAGCTGCTCGCGTGCTTGGCAGCGTGGCGGCATCGCGAGGAGGGACTGCAAACGACGTGAGCGGGCGAGCCTCCGGCTTCATGGCACAGGGATGGCGGCGACACGGCGGTGATGGGCGAGAAATTGTTGGCCGGAGCAGGCGTGCGCCGGCATGCGCAACGGCGGCGGCGGCATATTGATGAGTGCGCGTGTGGGAGCTTACTTTAGTTTTATATATAAGGTTGGTTAAACTTAAAAGAAAACCGTACTAGTACACGTAAACATTAGACTTAGGCAGCGCTTTTATTAGTTAGTGCCACAGCCATGATACGGAATCGTGTGCAAGCGCGTGAACCGCGGCCGCACGGTCGATCGAACGGTGCGTCACCGTGTCGCGCTCGAAGGACATCCACCGAACCTTTTTGTGTGTGTGAAAACAATCCTCGAATATTACTCAACTTTTTTTTCCTGTGAAAGTTCTTGATGCTGCAATATTTCCATATATTTGAATTTAGCTCCAGTTCGTGTTTATTTGGATTTGGACGTTTTAGGTGCGCCCTAGTTTTTTTAATACTGATTTTGTGTGTGTGACTGAGAGAGAACGTGTGTATGTGTCCGTATGTGTGTTGTGGCGGAAGGGCAATGTGGAGACGGTGTGCGTGTGATACAGACATAGAGAGGTGTGAATGTGCAAATGATCATGCATGAGTGAGACATAGACAGATGCCGATACGTTGTGTATACATGAGAGAACGGTCTTCTAGTTTACTTGTGTGTGTGTGGTTGTGTGTGATAGAGAGAGAGGGAGAGAGAGAGACAGAGAGAGGAGCATCCGTAACACAACAACCATCTCTCTCGATTCGTCCGTCCCTCGCACGGTCGCATGCAACACATGCATCAACGCGCACATTTTGACACCCTCACCCGGCCCCTGCCCACCTCAAGGCCCGCACAATCTCTTCATGAATACCCATTTCTCTCCTTAGGTTTGTTTTCTCTCAATATCTGACACACACACACACACACACACACACACACAGAGACACACGCAGCACAACACACACACACACACACACTCCCCCGAGCACACAATTCATCCCCATCCAAGGTTATACGGCGACCACTCTCGCTTGTGCTTCTTTTCACCCCAACATGCACAACACCTCAATCTTCAAAGAGGGCATCGAGCAGATCGAAGACGGCGACCACACCGCGCTAGAGAATGCGGGGTCATTTGGAAGCAGGGTGATGTGACGATGGCTGACTGACTCCTCCCCCCACCCTCTCTGTCTCTCTCTCTTGCACAAAATTACCAATCCCTCTCTCCCCCGCACAAAATTGTCAATCCCTCAACCCATGAGATCCTTCCCCTCTCGTCCATGTTTTTCCAGCTCTCTCATCAAACATGTTGTCTCTTCTCCTTCCACGTATACAGAATCCAGATGCACACACATCTCATGTATATTACATGTATCCATCTTTCTCACAGACCTAACTTCTTCCTCTCTCTATCTCTCTCTCTCTGTCTCGTTAGGTTTGTCTCCTACTCTCTCGTCCACATACATACAATCTTTCCCGCCCTATCTGCTCCATCTTCAAAAGCTCTCTGTGCACGTTTCATTCACACATTGGGATATGTCAAAATGTTGCTTCTATAATGGCTGATGTAGAGTTATGGTTGTTTTTGTTGCATCCTACAAAGTAATAACTATGAAATGCATTTAGATTCTCATTTGACTGGGATTATGTGAGTTTGAGCATGTTGTGAAGTACTATGGACCTTGTATACATCTTGGGATTCGACAATGATTGTAACTATTGAATTGTATAGACCATTACATTCGAAGTCAATAGCCTAATATATTTATTTCACAATTTCAACAAATGATTAGTTCACTACAAACTAAGAAAACAAATGTGTACTCCCTCCGTTTTTATTAAGTCCGCGTATTAGCATTGGTCAAAGTCAAGTTTTGTAAACTCTCAGAAAGCTTATAACAAAAAATATTAACATATACAATAACAAATAAATACCATTAGATTCATTATTGAATGTACATTCACATCATACATATTTGTTATGGTAAATGTTTATATTTTTTTATAAACTTGGTCAAACTTTAGGAAGTTTGACTTCGGTCAAACCTAATATGCAGAGTTTACTACTACTCGCTAGTTGCTTAGCCGAATCACTCAACACGCCACATGGGGAGTCCAGTGTCACAAAATTTTGAGGTCGGCTGGAAAATCTCCCGCGACCCTGATTCGAGGAGTAGGAAGTTACCATCATAGCCTTCGGAATAGGCCTACGGATGACGCTTGGTAGGGGGCTGTTTTCGTAACTTCAGGTTCACCCTACCCAGCCAACCCCACCCCGGCACCCAGAGCAGTACACCTGAATACTCCCCATTTTCTATCCCCACCGCAAAATAGACTTCTCCACGGCACCGCAGCCTTCGTGCTCCTCCCCTTTACATCGGCGCACTCGTCCACCGCAGCGCATCTGCCTCATCGACGACCTCATACGCCGCACTGGAGCCGGTCCACCGTCGTCGTCGTACACGGAGCCTCTTCCCCGGCATCGTCTTCCACGGTCTCGGATCTGCTTCCCAGAAGCCGACTTCAAGCGCGGAAGTACCACCGTCGTGGACAATGAACTGACTCCCGTTGCCGACCATGACTCACAGAGGCTGCCGCGACCATCGTTCTCCTTCTCGATTGGTAATGTGTGCATTGAATCACTTAGCAGTACATGTGCAGTTCCAATTTTGTTCATACCTACCCTTCAAATTTCCTGGGTGCTATTGTTCCCGTAAAAGTAATTGGTTATAGCCTCCATTGTCCAACAGAATATCAGCTTGTAATTGTGCGTCGCTCCTGTATCGCGCCAGTAGAGAAGAGAGTAGAGATAGCAGAGACGTCGGGAAAGGATCGCGCGCGCGGGAAAAAGCGGCCGGGCGTGCGCTAGTTTTGGCGCGCGGCGTCCGGCGCGCTTTATAAAATCCAACGCCCTCCCACCGCTCTGTGCCTTGCCACCGCTCTCTCCCCGCTCTGTGCCTCGCCACCGCTCTCTCCCCGCTCTTTTTCGCCTCGCCGCCGCCGCGCCACCATGCCGCCGCGTCGCCGGGAAACTTGGGGATACCGCGGCGTCCGCGCGCGCCCCTCCGGCGGCTTCTCCGCCAAGATCCGGTTCCGCGGGATGCGCCTCGGCCTCATCAATTTCGACACTGCCAACGAGGCCGCCCGCGCGTACGACGCGGCGGTGTGGCGCCTCCGGTGGCCTAATAGAACATTGAACTTCCCCAACGCGTCGACGCGGGAGCGGGTGCAGGAGCTCGCGCCTCTGCCACGGCTTAGGGCGCTGTGGCGCCAACACTTCCCGCAGGACATCATCAACGAGCGCGAGTTCTACACGCAAAGGAGGGAGGAGAGGGATAAGAGGAGGGCGGAGCGAGCCGCCTATCGTGAGGACAAGCGTAGGCGAAAAGCGGACGCTCAATTCAACATGAGGCTAGGAGCAGTGTCGCCCTGGGAATCCAACGATGATCGGTATCTTCACGCCTACAGTCAAACGTCGGAGGAGGACATCACCGAGGAGGAGTCGGACGACGAGGAGTAGTTGAATTATCCTTTTTTTAATCTATCTATGCTGAGAACTATCCTCTACTCTCTAGCATCTACTTCTCGATCTCTGCACTGTAAACGCTTTTTTAAAGCGCCGCGCGTTGCGATTCTGTTGGAGATGCTCTAACATGGCAGACGAGTGCTTTAATGTTGCCCACAAGATGCGCAAGTATTACTAGTAGTATATTTTTCTTGCCATGTTGAGATTTTAAAACCACGAGTGCGAACACGCAGAGGAGCAATGAAGACCAAACACGGGATATTCGGGACATCTTCAAGGAGCGTGGCAAGTTAAAGAGGAGCTGCACCGAACCTGTAAAACGAGCTTTGGTAAGTAACACCCTTTCAATTACTTTCGTGTAGCCTCGTGTTCTTCGATGTGTATATGTTGTAGTTTCTGTTTCTCTTAAGCGTGGTGTTCTTCGACGTGTAATAAGAAGAGTCTTAATCGTCCTAATGCTTTCGTTTTTAGCTTGATGTAGGAAGTGGGTGTTCTCACCTTGTAGTCTGTTTTTATTTTTTTCTTTTGAATTCACTTCTCCGAGTTCTGCTTATCTGGCTTCTACTAAATGGATCTAGGTTGCTCTGAGTATTGATCTAAAAAAGAAGTAACTTCATGTCGGGATGTAGTTTCTCCGAGGAGGGAAGTATGGTCAACCTCGAGATCATGTTTCCAAAATGAGGCTGGATTACACACAAGGTGCGAGTTCCCTAATGATGCTGGATTAGACACAAGGTGCAAATTCCCAGATGATGCTGGATTACACACAAGCTAGGTGGAGTCGTCAGCTGTTCGTGTCCTCGTGGCATTAGTAAAGGCTGAAAGAAAGCGTGCAGCAGCCCTTGAGAATGTAGCTGAGTTCTTGAAGAAGCGAAAAGAGCAATCAGATGCTCTCTTCACCCAAGCCAAAGAAGAGATGGAAGAAGCCAGAAATAAGCTAGTAGAGGCAGAGCAGGCTAGGCGTCTCCTGCTATCTAAAACTGTTGTCAATACAAAATTTCCTTCATAATAGCTAGGTTCAAATGTTTATCCAGTCAGCATGCCTATTGTGATGTCCGTGCATCTACTGATGTGGCACAAAATGTTTTTTTGGGTCATGTAATAACAGCAATTACTTTCCAAACAATAACAGACGAAGCATTGGACATGGTATAGTTCACGCGCAAGCCCGACATTCCAAGTTCAACTTCCACATCAAACTCATGTTCACAGATATCTGCACATTCATACATAATGTCCACAACCATGATTCACTTCAAAGCCAAAAAAATGTGAGGAGAGTTATAAATAAAGAAAATCCTCTACTAGTTCCTGCTACCAGTGCGAGCACAACAAGTCAAGACCATGCGTAAATTAATTATATTTTAGTCATTTTTTGTGTTCTAAAATGCCTGCCGGCTCGCGGAAGGACGTGTTACCGGCACACGCGCGGATTCAATGAAGGCAGGCGGGGCAGTCTTAAGCTGGTTGCACGCGGCGAGGAGGCGTGCTCAGCCGGGCCTGCAGCGAGTGCGGCCCTCTTGGCCGGCGCGCCGGTTCAATGCCTGCGCTATGAGAGGTTGCGTCCGGGTCAGAGCAATCACTCCCTCCAGCCCTTTTTTGTTTGGGTATAACAAAATCTTGTTTTCCATTCACATTTTACAAGTAAAATTCGTGGACAAAATTTGACCCAAAGTACGATGGGGACTAGTAAACCAGAATGGAGGCAGTAGTTTTTTTAATCAAAGAAGGGTTTCCCCTTCCGATTTTCATTACTGAAAACCAGCATCTAAATCTAAACCATAGTATTTGCCCTAGAACTACCAGGTTCAACATCTCGCAACATAAACCCATACAACCTCCATCGCAAAAAAAACCATACAACCATACGCCAAGGAGGTACGTAGTACTATGAATTCCATTTTCGCTCCATACCAATCGTCCTAAAAACTACTTACTACTTATAACGCGCCATTGAAAATCAGAACTCTTAACCCCGCTAAAAAAACGATATTTTAAACGTGGCTACTCGATCTGTGGCAACTGGCGAGCCACCGCGCTCCAAGTCGTTCACCTGTGGTCCCGACCATCAAGTCCTACGGATCAAATTATCACACGAGCTGACTATTCCTACAAAGGTGCTCCACCACGTACCCGGTACCCGCGAATGCAGCAATCGTGCACCTAGGGTTTTAGGGTTTATTTGTTAACGTCGCCTTTACGTAACACTCATGTGTGCGAGACAGCGAGAGGCCGACTGCGTGCATGCGCCTCTTCTCTTCGTATATGTACTCCACCGTTTGTCTGGTGTCCAAGAAATTATAATAACTACTAGCAATGTGCCAATGCGTTGCCACATGATCAAAGTAGATTAATACATATTCACCGATTTGATAGAAAAAAAGTCTAGTTTTGAAATACGTATATCACTAAAAATATGTTATGTTTCACTCAAAATATATTCCTTTGGTGGTTTTGATGAGATAAGGGAGGAATGTTGTTGGTTTCAAGATTCGAGAAGTGGTATATGTCTAATTTCTACTCTTACTAGCAAGATGCCCGTGCGTTGCACGGAGCATCAAGATCTTGTGGGAGAAAAGGATGAACGAGGGAAGGCCTTATCTGCAAATGTGGTGAAGAGTGCGGGTAAATTGCCATATTTTCCTTCCTATTCGTCAGATCTAAATCGGACGACCTACATTACAGGATGGCAGGCCCACCATCATCACCAACTCTATTTTTTATCCCTACTCTTATAAAAAGCATTGTCGGTGATGATCGTGTGCCTGCCATCCTGCAATATAGGCCGTCCGATCTATATCTGACGGATAGGAAGGAAACTATGGCAATTTTGCAAAAAGATACCCACACCCCTCTCCACATTTGCAAATAAGGCCTTCCCTCGTTCATCCTTTTCCCCCACAAGATAAACTACTTATACAAATGCATCTTGATGTTCCGTGCAACGCATGGGCATCTTGCTAGTTGTTGCAAAAAGCCCATGTGTGTGTGAGAGAGAGGGAGAGTGGAGGAGGACGGAGTGCATGTGTGACAAAGACACAAGGAGTGTGTGTGCGATAGGTATCAGCTTAAAATGAGGCGATAGTGTGTGTGTGTGTGCACGATCGAGAGGGCGTGTCTCAAGAAGGGAAGAAAATCTACATAGATACAAGGAGCGGGAGAGAGACATGTATGCGATGGTGGAAGCACGAGTGTGCGGGTGTATAAACCTATCTAGAGGCTAGCTAGTCGATAAATGTTTGTGAGAGAAATATGAGTCGGGGTGCGAAAGCGAGAGTTTTGTGTGTGTGTGAGAGAGATGGTAGTCGGGAAGGGGAGTGGAAGCAGGAGTTGTGTGTGTGTGTCTGTGAGAGAGAGAGAGGAGATGGTAGTCGGGGTTGTCTGATCAGTAAACAAATGAATAATGTCAGTCTGGGATAGAGACGAAAAGGAGACCGCAACAAATGTTGTGTCTACAGGAGAGAGAGAGAGAGAGTAATTTTAGTGGTATGAGTCATATGTAGAGACATATAGGGTGTGTGAGAGAATCCCATAGAGAGAAAGACAAAGTGAAAGACGAGTGGAGACTGTGTGTGTGGCGGTGAAAAAGAAAGCTTAGGTACCGAGTGATACCAGAGAACAGTAGAGACGTGAGAGATAATGAAAACCGTGTAATGTATAATGATAGGGAGAGTGTGACACTTCTCAAGGGAGACGTCGAGAGACCATGTTTGCGAGGATAGGAGAAACATGAAGTGAGCGTGCGGGTGAGCTGGAGAAAAGAGAGTGATAGCTACCTGAAGGAGCATGCATGCGAGAGAGATGGGCATGAAAGGAGTGAACAAAAAAGGGATTCAAATATTTGAATTCGAGATGATGATACATGTAATCCATACTCGAACCAAAATTGATCTATCAAACATGCATACTCATATGAATTCACGCACATCTATGTTATTTAATATGTAGATATTACTGATCCATACATTTTAGTAGAACATAATTTGGTTAAATTTTTTCGAATTCAACCTTAAGATTTTGAGATCGTTGTATTTGTAAATCATATTATACATATAAAGGAGCAGAATTCTTTGTTGTGCTTTTGAAAGTATATATAAAAAAATGATGTATATAGAATGTAATTCCAATTGAAAATGGATCCCGCCCGAAAAAAATAGAATACAAACGGGATTCGAATTGAGTTGGCACGGTAAACATGCACTCTGCAAAATTTGAACGAAGCGGGGAAAGTCGCAGTAACCGCCCGAAACCAAAATCTGCGAGATGGAAATCACTACTGCCTATCCCTGCCACGCAAAGCCTATCTGCTGGATTTCTATAGGTTTCGATAGGGGTAGGTTTGTAATTTCACCCAAACGTGACGTAACCGCCTCTCACCCGGATTCATACACGGTGTGCGCCAAAACACAGTGTGTCCTCGACCGAAATCGACCCCCTCCCCGATTCATATTCATACACGGTGGGCGCCAAAAACAAACTCTCGTCGGCAAATATTCGGTGTATGCGAGATTACCGTCCTATCCCCAACCGACTAATGTTGCTGTCATGTAGTAGAAATTTGAAACGGGGTCTAAGTTTGTAAATTTCCTCGCATTTGAGACAAGCGTGCCCTGAATACATGGTTCCCCCCTTCCTCTCTACCTCCCTTTTCCCCATTCGTACTATGTGGGCGCCAAAACACCCTCTCCACCCCACCCTCCTCCGTCCGCCACCCCATCCACCGTCGTCGTCCTCCACCATGCCGGAGCTGATACCCCGATGCCGCCGTCCATTACAAGAGATCGACCTCTCTCATCCACGGCTTCGGACCGGGATCCTTGCATCCCGTCCTCTCCCTTCATCCCCGCCGTCGTCCACCTTGCCGGCGCCGCTCCTACGACTGTCTCGTCTACCGCGCCCCGCCGCCACCGTCTACCCTCCTAGATCTGCTTCCACGCCGCCGACAGCCATCGCTACCACAGCACCGTCAAATTCTCAGCAGATGCGTACACGGCGCCGCACCAGAGGCGGTACTCTTTCGTATCTGCTCAACTTATTTATCACAGCAAGAAAATAGATCGCCACTACTTTACTCTGATTTCTTGTCTTGGTTGCGAAGTTGCCTTTGTCCGGTTTGCACCTTCAGATCCGCCATGGCACGCTCAACACTATACTCCCAATGCTTATGGTTTTCCCCTTTTATATTCCACACTAGTTAAATCACAGTAGACTAAATTTCAAAATTGGGTCAGTCGATTTTTCAGAGCTCGCCGGAGTTCGCCGGTGCGATCGAAGGGGCTCGGGTGGTTGCGGGGCCTCGCCGAACGAAGAAAACTCGACGCGGGTGGGGGTTGGGGCGGGGGCGGGGGTGGGGGTGGCGGAGGAACACAGGCGGTGGGGGCCGGTGGTCCGGCCGGCGGCCCGTGCGGTGTTCTGTATGGGAAGAATTAGAGACGAGGAAGAACAAGGGTTAGGAGACGTAGGATCTTCATCCAACCACCTGAAATGGTCGAGAGACAGCTGGGAGTTGCATTCTTAATGCGCTCTGGTTCATCATGTGTGGGCACTGCGCAACCAACATTTTATTATCCAAAATCTGCTTGCTCTTCTTTACCTTGTTCCTCTTCCGTTCTTTAATATGTACTCTCTCCGTTCCTAAATACAAGTCTTTGTATAGATTCCACCATGGACTACATATGGAGCAAAATGAGTGAATCTACACTCTAAAATGTATCTGGATACATCTGTATGTGATCCATAGTGGAAATCTCTACCAAGACTTATATTTTGGAACGGAGGGAGTATGATAGTAGTACAGTATGTTCCTTGTACTGAAGATGATCAGGGACATTTGCAGTGTAGAGGTCTATACGGTCGGTTGTGATGGACACTTTGAGCCTCTTTGATTCGTAGGATCTTGTAAACATAGGAATAGGATTTGTAGTGGCCTGCCCACTTGAATCCTATAAGAATAGCAAGGAAATGCGGTGAGCTGTGTCGCCTTTGAGAGTTACACTGATATTAACAGTACCGCACCTTCACTTGAAGAGTGCTGGTATCCGAAGCCTTTCTAGCCGTACCGGCAATACTAGCACATATATTCCAGCAAGTTCCACTTGGCTGATTTTACTCTGATGCTTAAGGTTTTCCCGTTATATCTACACTATGATTTGTGTAGCTACTTTGTGCCGCACTAGCAGCAGTCCACTCTTGAAGCTAAACACTGCAATGACTTACAAAATTGGCACCAAGGCATTGAGTGCCATTCTGGATGCAATGAAACTCATACGCTCCCCACCTATTGATTCTTGTTCAGAATATGATCCTAATGACTATTCTAACCTCGAGGAGTCAAAGGCAGATGGCCTGTCCTGTTCACCCATCAAGGTGCCTGTTCTAATTTGGCAATGTTTTATTGATTGCGGGTATCTTGCATATGTTGTCTTGCATTTCTTCTACTTTGTTGCACCGCCATCTGCTTAGTTTACTCATCATATATGTCGAGATGCCATGCCCATCCATTATCTATACATATTCCATCTGTCATCATACCATGTTTTCCACTCAAATGCTGTTCTTGTGCATCAGACATCAAAAAGGAAGAGGGTGATTGCCGAACCTGAAGGAGCACCAGCAAAGTCCTTGAAAAACGTGGTGGTGCCGGAGAAATCAGACAGCACCCCACTTATATTGGCTGTACAACCAGTGACACAAAACGTAGGACCGACTCCAGCAGACTGTACCCATACTTCACTGGCCACACCACTAGCCCCACCACACAGGACCTGCACTCCAGCAAAAGGTATACCGATTTCATTTGCCATAGCACCAGCTGTACCACAGAAAAAATCCCACTCCAGCAAAAAGTACAGCAAGTCCACCGGCCGAAGACCTATCCCAATTGCAGAGATGGCCAATTCCTGCAGATTGGAACCCCATTCCATTTATTCCCAGTTTAAAAGACAATGCTTTCAATGTTGTTGGGGACTACGTGCATATATTCCCATCATGGGAAGATTATTGTGAAGACAAACACCATTTTCACATCTTCATGTCCAACTTACGTGTAAGTGCTATTATTCATGGTTATTATTTTCCTGTTTTCTGCTGATTGAACACATCAATGATTTACATTACATTGTTGTAACTAGGCGAGGGTCAATCTGGATAGTCATGACGAGCAAAGCTTGCTTGTGCTTTTCAAGGAAGCATTGCAGCAGTATCGGTGTTACCTGAGGAAATCACACTTTGATGGCAAGTCTATAAACGAATTTCCGATGAAGTCTCCTGTGCTAAATTTAGAAGACATTGAATGGAAAAACCTTGTTATGCACTGGTCTCATTCCTAGGATGAGGTACTGTCTATGAAATCACATGACAATTTGAACTTCTACTTTTCCGCATGTGCCTTACGGATCTTTTTTGCAGGAAATCTGCTCGAAGAAGAATTCCGGTTTGACAAGAACGACAGGATATCGCAAATATGATGTCCGCTGCTTTGCTCTTGTTATTACCTGTTGTCCTGTATCATTGTACTTGCATACATACCTGGTTCATTATGTGACAGCAGTATGCATGATAGCTTGCTTATCAATTGTTCGCTCCAAATTATCTGATCTGTATGAATGGTTACATTAGTGTAGAACAATGCCAATGTTTTTTTAGCTCTGCATTGTTCTTGTAAGTACATGCTGTCCTTTATCAGTGTACTTATAATGACAGGTAGTTGTTCATGTACCATCACTCTGCAGCTTATTTTCCTTTGCCGTCCATTTTCTACACATCAGATCTATATTTACTCTTACCATAAGGTTGGTATTGAAGAAGTTTAGCTGTGCATTGCTCTTGGCTGTACCTTTTGCCTGTATCGCTGCACTTACATTTATAGCTACTTGGTTATGTAGCATCACTCTTCATCTTATCTTAAATATTCTCCATTTTTTCGTATATTATCACATCTATATTTACTCTTAACAAAATGTAGAATAAAGGCAATGCTTTTGAAGAAGATTTTGTGTTTAACTTCTTGAATTGCCCCCCCCCCCATCAGCATGGACAAGGCCTTTATAGAGCCTGTCTTCACCAATAATGTAAGTTTGTCCATCTCAAGCCTTCAAACTTTGTTGTATATATTTGGTTAGGCATGACAGCAACAGCTGTTTATTTTTGGTGTTTGCATCAAATTGCTTGTTTAAAGTTTATTATGTAGTTCATAAACAAAAGTTTGTCCTTTCTCAATTTAAGTTTTCAGTTGTACAACCAAGTTCCTTCTTCATACCATGTAAATTAAACTATACAGAGCAAGTGATCTTCTTTTGCACTGCATGTATGCTTCTGTTCTTCATCCGTAATCCAGTGGTGTGGTGAACCTACCCACTACAACACAATGTCATATTCTGCAATGTCTTAACTATGAACGATGTCATATAATTCTACTATTATTTAAACCGTCTCTTTATTTGCCAATCTGAAATGGTATAAATTGACGGCACACTAACCATTGATACTTATGAGTTCTTGATCTGTAATCCAGTGGTGTCGTGAAGCTGCCAACTCCTTCACAATGTCATTTCCTGCCATGTCTTGACCTGAACAATACCATATTGTGTTAATGCAGTTTTAAACTGTGTCACTTTATTCGTCAGTAAGAAATGTGATGAATTGTCAGCACTGATACTTTTATGTGCAAAACCTGTCATATGTCTGCTTGTTTATCTTTCAGAGTGAGGAAGATATAAGTGTTGAACAAGCGCAGTCTCATCATCTTGCTCAGCTGCTTGCGCTGCAGCTCCCCAGCAGGGCTAACCTTTCTTGAACTCTATTGAAGTGCTGTCGGTTTTGTATATTATTTTGTCGGCGTGTTTATTTGCACTGGTGGCGATCTTTGATGCCCACTGTATGTAATCTGCTGTCTGCTTGTGCTTTATTATCATAGTGGCGAACTTTGATGCCCAGTGGATGTAATATGCCGTAATTTCTTTATTGTATAGTCTAGGTTTTTTCTTATTCATGATGCTGCAGTTATTTTACTGTATATATATCCTGTCTTCGCAGTAAACCGGCCAAACCGTAAAATTACGGTACATAATCGGGCCATCATGCAATCACGATGTAGGTTGGGCCTGAAACGTGTCGAACAGCTCACGGGATGGCAGCAGCCTGAAATGAACCCCGGCCCATGATTGTGCGAATCAAATCACGTGCTTTTAACAGGCCAAAATTGTCTCGGTCCTTGTTTGGCCCAATCAGATATCGGCTGCGAGCAGGCCGGATGCAAACCGGGCCGTAGTTAGGCCCAACTATATGACGGGCTTTTAACATGCCGAAATTAATATAGGGCCGAAATGTTAAACGGGCCCTTAACAGGCCAAAACTAATATCATGCCGAATTACTAAGTGGGCCTTTAGCAAGTGGGCCCAAAAGCATAGTGTCCAGTTGACGGGCCGAATCTGATATGGGCCATAATTGAGACCAAAGCCTCTTAAAGGGCCGGACCTGATCTGGGCCGTAATTTGGCCCAGAACGTGGTAGGCTTTTAACGGGCCGGATCTCATGTGGGCCACTATTAGGCCCGGAGCGTGGCAGGCTATTAATGGACCGGATCAAATATGCGCCGGCATTTGGCCCAAAACATGGCAGCCAGTTAATGGGCCGGCCTACTAGGGTCCTCAAAATCTTTTGGGCCTACAGCTGGGCCGGCCCATTAATGTCGGCGAAATCTCGTGGGCCTTTAGCTGGGCCGGCCCATTATGATCCGCAAGAATCTTGTGGGCCTTTACCTGGGCAGGCCCATTATGGCACACAAAAATCTTGTGGGCCTTTACCTGGGCCGGCCCATTATGGCCCGCAAAATCTTGTGGGCCTTTAGCTGGGCCAGCCCATTATGGTCCGCAAAATCTCGTGGGCCTTTAGCTGGGCCGGCCCATTATGGTCTGCAAAATCTTGTGGGCCTTCAGTTGGGCCGGCCCATTTAAACCTGATGGGCCGATCCACGTGTCAACATATCATAGGCGCGTCTCGCCCATTGGATGAGTGACACCTGTGCCAACGCGGACCTGACACGTGTCTCCTCCAGCCAATGATGATTTTACACGTGGAAAAGCCCCATTGGGCGGGGCTGTTAACGGGTTATCGGATCCAAAACCCGACCCGATAGCTTAACGGCGTTCCGTTACGGTGGATGCCACGTGTCGGTCACCCTTGACGAAAGCACTTCTGTGACGCGCGATTTATCGTCATGGAAGTGGACACTTCCGTGATGATAATTTTGGTAATGTCATGGAACACTTCTACGACAGCACAGGTATGACTATCTTGATTCTGTCATAAATTTGTCATGGATGTACATGCATGACAAAAAACGCGACCTACTGTGACAAACACGTATCATCACGGAAGTGTATTTTTTTGTAGTGCCGGATTTGGAGTTCTCCAGGGGCGTTTGCGGATCTACCGCGCAGCGTTTCTGACGCTGCGGAATTCTTCCGAGCCGAAGAGGGGAGCTCAATAGAGAAGCTGTTCTAGTCGCAGTACCTTGCGCTAGAACATCCGGTGCCCTTTAGCGATCAGCTAAAACAGCTGGTCGAACTGCATAGGGTGGCCGAACTAGCCATGAATGATTTGATAATCCGGTTGTGGACTGCCGAAGCTATACCCAGCAGCTACTTCGGCCTCGTGAAGCGGCTGGTCAGTGCCTGCCCTCGACTTGATGCCATCAAGCAGTCGGTCTGCATCGAAGGTGCGCGCATGGCCTTCGCCCGTGTCAAGATACAATGGGCGAAGATGGACGCCGTCAAGCTCGCGACCGAGGGACCGCCCGCTGGCAAGGAGCACCGCACGCCGGAGCGGTATTTTGATGATGTCCTCAAGGGATCCCGCATAGTAGAGGGCCAGTGTTCAAAAGACATTATCTTCGAATGAAATACTTTCATGTTATCATGTCCTGTATGGTGGAACAAGGCTGTCACGTAATATAATGCTTGTTTGTTATTTAAAATTTTACCTCCTGTGCGGCCGTTTTTATTAAATCTGAGAGTTGGCCAGTCATCGGCTTCAACCCCCACGTAGGAAGTACGGGGGTGTTCGGGATGAATCTAAACACTCTTGATCCAAGATTTTGGTCCTTGAAGGAGGTGTTTAGCACAACAAACCAGGCAATCGGACTATGTGGCTTTATCATCCTCACTTAGCCATAGGAGTTTGACAATAAAAATGTAGGCGCAGCCCCTAGTTAGCATTTAATCCGGACTAGGGTGCTGTAAACACTTGATCGGACTGAGGCCGATCCGTCGCATAGTGCGGAAAAAATCACAAAAGATTTGTAACCTTCGAACAGCTGACCGGCTCACGCCGCATCATGACGGTCAGTTTTCGGCTTTCTCTACTAAGGTGCTCATCTGGATAAACCAGGACACAATCGCAGTAGTTCTCCCTTTACTACCCTAGCCGATAGAGCGGAGCGTAAGGTAGTAAGCACAGGAGCCGGGCAACCCAACTATTGACCAAAGACATGATTCAGAGCCAATGCATATACTGCTAAAATTCGGGGTGCCGAACTGTACTGTAAAAGTGTTCGGACTTTGTTGCCATAGTGTGGAGCGTAGTGAAGCCCCTGGCAAATTAAAGTGTACCAAAGTGTACGGGTGCAACTGATAAGATTATCAAGAAGAAAGAAAAAAATGAAGTAGTAGGCTAGTGCCGCAGAAGTTGGGCCGCAAACTGTTTCCATTATAGTTTGTTTAATACGTCAAAGCGTATTTGTACAAGTAGTGCGATAAGCAACAGGGCTACTTAACATGCCACGACCAAGGGAGAGCTGCGTGCGG
This sequence comes from Triticum aestivum, assembly GCF_018294505.1. NCBI lineage: Eukaryota > Viridiplantae > Streptophyta > Magnoliopsida > Poales > Poaceae > Triticum > Triticum aestivum. The sequence goes on along the minus strand of NC_057802.1, from coordinate 485,830,134 downwards.
GTCCTTTAAACAGGTAGAGTGATCATCAAAAAGACCACCTAGAGGTTCCCTTATACGTCAATGCTTCTTGCCGTCTTGGAATATCTATCCTTCGAAAGGACCGATGACCAGGCCGTCACGAAGGGCCTGTGGAGAAGGAACCCGGAAAGGATAAAAAAGAAAAACTGAAAGTATGTGTGTCCGGAGAAGGTTGAAGCCGTGTTATGGACCGCAATCTAGTTATGCCTCCGTCTCTTCCCATGGTATTTTGAGTGCGTAGTTATGTGCGCGCGGTACGTATGCCGCCATTTGGCCAGGACTGAGATGGAGGCCGAATTGCTAGTTGATACGTCTGCAACGTATCTATAATTTTTGATTGCTCCATGCTATATTATATTCTGTTTTGGACATTACTGGGCTATATTATACACTTTTATATTATTTTTGGGACTAATCTATTAACCGGAGACCCAACCCAGAATTGCTTTTTTTGCCTATTTCAGAGTTTCGCAGAAAAAGAATATCAAACGGAGTCCAAACGGAATGAAACCTTCGGGAACGTGATTTTCGGAATGAACGTGATCCACAGGACTCGGGACCCTACGTCAAGACATCAACCAGGAGGGCACAAGGTAGGGGGCGCGCCTACCCCCCTAGGCGCGCCCTCCACCCTTGTGGGCCCCCTGTTGCTCCACCGACGTACTCCTTCCTCCTATATATACCTACGTACCCCCAAACTACCAGATACGGAGCCAAAAACCTAATTCCACCGCCGCAACGTTCTGTACCCGTGAGATCCCATCTTGGGGCCTTTTTCGGAGCTCCACCTGAGGGGGCATCGATCACGGAGGGCTTCTACATCAACACCATAGCCTCTCCGATGATGTGTGAGTAGTTTACCTCAGACCTTCGAGTCCATAGTTATTAGCTAGATGAATTCTTCTCTCTTTTTGGATCTCAATACAATGTTCTCCCCCTCTCTCGCGGAGATCTATTCAATGTAAACTTCTTTTGCGGTGTGTTTGTTGAGACCGATGAATTGTGGGTTTATGATCAAGTTTATCTATGAACAATATTTGAATCTTCTCTGAATTCTTTTATGTATGATTTGTTATCTTTGCAAGTCTCTTCGAATTATCAGTTTGGTTTGGCCTACTAGATTGATATTTCTTGCAATGGGAGAAGTGCTTAGCTTTGGGTTCAATCTTGCGGTGTCCTTTCCCAGTGACAGTAGGGGCAGCAAGGCACGTATTGTATTGTTGCCATCGAGGATAACAAGATGGGGTTTATATCATATTGCATGAGTTTATCCCTCTACATCATGTCATCTTGCTTAAAGCGTTACTCTGTTCTTATGAACTTAATACTCTAGATGCATGCTGGATAGCGGTCGATGTGTGGAGTAATAGTAGTAGATGCAGGCAGGAGTCGGTCTACTTGTGTCGGACGTGATGCCTATATACATGATCATACCTAGATATTCTCATAACTATGCTCAGTTCTATCAATTGCTCAACAGTAATTTGTTCACCCACCGTAAATACTTATGCTCTTGAGAGAAGCCACTAGTGAAACCTATGGCCCCCGGGTCTATTTTCCATCATATTAATCTTCCAACACTTAGTTATTTTTATTGCTTTCTATTTTACTTTGCATCGTTATCATAAAAATACCAAAAATATTATCTTATCATATCTATCAGATCTCACTCTCGTAAGTGACCGTGTAGGGATTGACAACCCCTTATCACGTTGGTTGCGAGGATTTATTTGTTTGTGTAGGTGCGAGGGACTCGTGCGTGGCCTCCTACTGGATTGATACCTTGGTTCTCTAAAAATGAGGGAAATACTTACGCTGCTTTACTGCATCACCCTTTCCTCTTCAAGGGAAAACCAACGCAGTGCTCCAGAGGTAGCAAGAAGGATTTCGGGCGCCGTTGCCGGGGAGTCTACGCAAAAGTCAACATACCAAGTACCCATCACAAACCCTTATCTCCCGCATTACATTATTTGCCATTTGCCTCTCGTTTTCCTCTCCCCACTTCACCCTTGCCGTTTTATTCGTCCTCTCTTTTCAGTTCGCCTTTTTCGCTCGCTTCTTGTTTGCTCGTGTGTTGGATTGCTTGCTTGTCACGATGGCTCAAGATAATACCAAATTATGTGACTTTACCAATACCAACAACAATGATTTCCTTAGCACTCCGATTGCTCCTCTTACCGATACTGAGTCTTGTGAAATTAATACCGCTTTGTTGAATCTTGTCAAGAAAGATCAATTCGTCGGCCTTCCTAGTGAAGATGCCGCTACCCATCTAAATAGCTTCGTTGATTTGTGTGATATGCAAAAGAAGAAATGTGTGGATAATGATATTGTTAAATTGAAGCTATTTCCTTTTTCGCTTAGAGATCGTGCTAAAGCTTGGTTTTCGTCTTTGCCTAAAAATAGTATTGATTCCTGGAATAAGTGCAAAGATGCTTTTAGCTCTAAGTATTTTCCTCCCGCTAAGATCATCTCTCTTAGAAACGATATTATGAATTTTAAGCAACTTGATCATGAACATGTTGCACAAGCTTGGGAGAGGATGAAATTAATGATACATAATTGCCCTACGCATGGTTTGAATTTGTGGATGATTATACAAAAAAATTATGCGGATTGAATTTTGCTTCTAGAAATCTTTTAGATTCGGCCGCGGGAGGCACTTTTATGGAAATCACTTTAGGAGAAGCTACTAAACTCCTAGATAATATTATGGTTAATTATTCTCAGTGGCACACCAAAAGATCTACTAATAAAAAAGTGCATGCAATAGAAGAAATTAATGTTTTGAGTGGAAAGATGGATGAACTTATGAAGCTATTTGCTAATAAAAGTGTTTCTTCTGATCCTAATGATATGCCTTTGTCTACTTTGATTGAGAATAATAATGAATCCATTGATGTGAATTTTGTTGGTAGGAATAATTTTGGTACAACGCGTATACAGGAAACTTTAATCCTAGGCCTTATCCTAGTAATTCCTCTAATAATTATGGTAATTCCTACAACAATTCTTATGGAAATTTTAATAAGATGCCCTCTGAATTTGAGACTAGTGTTAAGGAATTTATGAATTCGCAAAAGAATTTCAATGCTTTGCTTGAAGAAAAATTGCTTAAAGTTGATGAATTGGCTAGGAACGTTGATAGAATTTCTCTTGATGTTGATTCTTTAAAACTTAGATCTATTCCTCCTAAGCATGATATCAATGAGTCTCTCAAAGCCATGAGAATTTCCATTGATGAGTGCAAAGAAAGAACCGCTAGGATGCGTGCTAAGAAAGATTGCTTTGTGAAAGCGTGTTCTTCTAGTTTCTATGAAAATAAAGATGAAGATCTAAAAGTTATTGATGTGTCCCCTATTAAATCTTTGTTTTGAAATATGAATCTTGATAATGATGGGACTGAATATGATCCACCTTTACCTAGAAGGTGTTCCAAAAATTCGGAGTTTTTAGATCTTGATGCTAAAATTGATAAAAGTGGGATTGAAGAGGTCAAAACTCTAGATATTAATGAACCCACTATTTTGGATTTCAAGGAATTTAATTATGATAATTGTTCTTTAATAGATTGTATTTCCTTGTTGCAATCCATGCTAAATTCTCCTCATGCTTATAGTCAAAATAAAGCCTTTACCAAACATATCGTTGATGCTTTGATGCAATCTTACGAAGAAAAACTTGAGTTGGAAGTTTCTATCCCTAGAAAACTTTATGATGAATGGGAACCTACTATTAAAATTAAAATTAAAGATCATGAATGCTATGCTTTGTGTGATTTGGGTGCTAGTGTTTCCACGATTCCAAAAACTTTATGTGATTTATTAGGTTTCCGTGAATTTGATGATTGCTCTTTAAACTTGCACCTTGCGGATTCCACTATTAAGAAACCTATGGGAAGAATTAATGATGTTCTTATTGTTGCAAATAGGAATTATGTGCCCGTAGATTTTATTGTTCTTGATATAGATTGCAATCCTTCGTGTTCTATTATTCTTGGTAGACCTTTCCTTAGAACGATTGGTGCAATTATTGATATGAAGGAAGGGAATATTAGATTCCAATTTCCATTAAGGAAAGGCATGGAACACGTCCCTAGAAAGAAGATTAAATTACCTTATGAATCTATTATGAGAGCCACTTATGGAGTGCCTTCCAAAGATGGCAATAGCTAGATCTATCCTTGCTATTATGCCTAGTTAGGGGCGTTAAACGATAGCGCTTGTTGAGAGGCAACCCAATTTTATTTTTAGTTTTTAGTTTTTTGCTTCTGTTTAGGAATAAATCTTTGATCTAGCCTCTGGTTAGATGTCTTTTTATGTTTTAATTAGTGTTTGTGCCAAGTTAAACCTATAGGATCTTCTTGGATGATAGTTATTTGATCTTGCTGAAAATTCCAGAAACTTTCTGTTCATGAATAATTGTTAAAAATCACCAGAACGTGATAAACTATTGATTCCAATTGCTTCTGATCAATACACAAATTTTCTAGGTCTTCCTATTTTGGCTGATTTTTTGGAGTTCCAGAAGTTTGCGTTAGTTACAGATTACTACAGACTATTCTGTATTTGACAGATTCTGTTTTTCGTGTGTTGTTTGCTTATTTTGATGAATCTATGGCTAGTAAAAGAGTTTATAAACCATAGAGAAGTTAGAATACAGTAGGTTTAACACCAATATAAATAAAGAATGAGTTCATTACAGTACCTTGAAGTGGTCTTTTGTTTTCTTTCGCTAACGGAGCTCACGAGATTTTCTGCTGAGTTTTGTGTTGTGAAGTTTTCAAGTTTTGGGTAAAAGATTTGATGGATTATGGAACAAGGAGTGGCAAGAGCCTAAGCTTGGAAATGCCCATGTCACCCCAAGATAATCTAAGGAAACCTAAAAGCCAAAGCTTGGGGATGCCACGGAAGGCATCCCCTCTTTCGTCTACTTCCATCGGTAACTTTACTTGGAGCTATATTTTTATTCACCACATGATATGTGTTTTGCTTGGAGCGTCTTGTATGATTTGAGTCTTTGTTTTTTTTAGTTTACCACAATCATCTTTGCTGTACACACCTTTTGAGAGAGACACACGTGATTCAGAAATTATTAGAATACTCTATGTGCTTCACTTATATCTTTTGAGTTATATAATTTTTTCTCTAGTACTTCACTTATATATTTTAGAGCACGGTGGTGGTTTTGTTTTATAGAAACTATTCTCTCATGCTTCACTTAGATTATTTTGAGAGTCTTAAACAGCATGGTAATTTGCTTAAATCATCCGAATATGCTAGGTATTCAAGACTAGTAAAAACTTTCTTATGAGTGTGTTGAATACTAAGAGAAGTTTGATGCTTGATGATTGTTTTGAGACATGGAGGTTGTGATATCAAAGTTGTGCTAGTTGAGTAGTTGTGAATTTGAGAAATACTTGTGTTGAAGCTTGCAAGTCCCGTAGCATGCACGTATGGTAAACGTTATGTAACAAATTTGAAACATGAGGTGTTCTTTGAGTGTCCTCCTTATGAGTGGCGGTCGGGGACGAGCGATGGTCTTTTCCTACCAATCTATCCCTCTAGGAGCATGCGCGTAGTGCTTGGTTTTTGATGACTTGTAGATTTTTGCAATAAGTATGTGAGTTCTTTATGACTAATGTTGAGTCCATGGATTATACGCACTCTCACCTTTCCATCATTGCTAGCCTCTTCGGTACCGTGCATTGCCCTTTCTCACATTGAGAGTTGGTGCAAACTTCGCCGATGCATCCAAACCCCGTGATATGATACGCTCTTTCCCACATAAACCTCCTTATATCTTCCCCAAAACAGCCACCATACCTACCTATTATGGCATTTCCATAGCCATTCCGAGATATATTGCCATGCAACTTTCCACCGTTCCGTTTATCATGACACGTTCATCATTGTCATGTTGCTTTGCATGATCATGTAGTTGACATAGTATTTGTGGCAAGGCCACCGTTCATAATTCTTTCGTACATGTCACTCTTGGTTCATTGCATATCACGGTACACCGCCGGAGGCATTTATATAGAGTCATACTTTGTTCTAGTATCGAGTTGTAATCTTTGAGTTGTAAATAAATAGAAGTGTGATGATCATCATTTTCTAGAGCATTGCCCCCCCCCCCAAAAGGCCAAAAAAGGGAAGGCCCAAAAAAAGGGGAATAAAAAGGGACAATGCTACTATCCTTTTTTCCACACTTGTGCTTCAAAGTAGCACCATGATCTTCATGATAGAGAGTCTCTTGTTTTGTCACTTTCATATACTAGTGGGAATTTTTCATTATAGAACTTGGCTTGTATATTCCAACAATGGGCCTCCTCAAGTGCCGTAGGTCTTCGTGAGCAAGCAAGTTGGATGCACACCCACTTAGTTTCTTTTGTTGAGCTTTCATATATTTATAGCTCTAGTGCATCCGTTGCATGGCAATCCCTACTCCTTGCATTAACATCAATCGATGGGCATCTCCATAGCTCATTGATTAGCCTCGTTGATGTGAGACTTTCTCCCTTTTTGTCTTCTCCACATAACCCCCATCATTATATTCTATTCCACCCATAGTGCTATATCCATGGCTCACGCTCATGTATTGCGTGAAAGTTCAGAAGGTTTGAGATTACTAATGTATGAAACAATTGCTTGGCTTGTCATCGGGGTTGTGCATGATGAGAGCATTCTTGTGTGACAAAAATGGAGCATGACTAAACTATATGATTTTGTAGGGATGAACTTTCTTTGGCCATGTTATTTTGAGAAGACATAATTGCTTAGTTAGTATGCTTGAAGTGTTATTATTTTTATGTCAATATTGAACTTTTATCTTGAATCTTTCGGATCTGAATATTCATACCACAATTAAGAAGAATTACATTGAAATTATGCCAAGTAGCATTCCACATCAAAAATTCTGTTTTCATCATTTACCTACTCAAGGACGAGCAGGAATTAAGCTTGGGGATGCTTGATACGTCTCCAACGTATCTATAATTTTTGATTGCTCCATGCTATATTATATTATATTTTGGACATTATTGGGCTTTATTATACACTTTTATATTATTTTTGGGACTAACCTATTAACCGGAGGCCCAACCCAGAATTGCTGTTTTTTGCCTATTTCAGAGTTTCGCAGAAAAAGAATATCAAACGGAGTCCAAACGGAATGAAACCTTCGAGAACGTGATTTTCGGAACGAACATGATCCAGAGGACTTGGACCCTACGTCATGACATCAACCAGGAGGGCACGAGGTAGGGAGCGCACCAACCCCCCTGGGCGCGCCCTCCACCCTCGTGGGCCCCCTGTTGCTCCACCGACGTACTCCTTCCTCCTATATATACCTACGTACCCACAAACTACCAGATACGGAGCCAAAAACCTAATTCCACCGCCGCAACCTTCTATACCCGTGAGATCCCATCTTGGGGCCTTTTCCGGAGCTCCGCTGGAGGGGGCATCGATCACGGAGGGCTTCTACATCAACACCATAGCCTCTCCGATGATGTGTGAGTAGTTTACCTCAGACCTTCGGGTCCATAGTTATTAGCTAGATGGCTTCTTCTCTCTTTTTGGATCTCAATACAATGTTCTCCCCCTCTCTCGTGGAGATCTATTCGATGTAATCTTCTTTTGCGGTGTGTTTGTTGAGACCGATGAATTGTGGGTTTATGATAAAGTTTATCTATGAACAATATTTGAATCTTCTCTGAATTCTTTTATGTATGATTGGTTATCTTTGCAAGTCTCTTCGAATTATCAGTTTGGTTTGGCCTACTAGATTGATCTTTCTCGCAATGGGAGAAGTGCTTAGCTTTGGGTTCAATCTTGTGGTGTCCTTTCCCAGTGACAGTAGGGGCAGCAAGGCACGTATTGTATTGTTGCCATCAAGGATAACAAGATGGGGTTTATATCATATTGCATGAGTTTATCCCTCTACATCATGTCATCTTGCTTAAAGCGTTACTCTGTTCTTATGAACTTAATACTCTAGATGCATGCTGGATAGCGGTCGATGTGTGGAGTAATAGTAGTAGATGCAGGCAGGAGTCGGTCTACTTGTCTCGGACGTGATGCCTATATACATGATCATACCTAGATATTCTCATAACTATGCTCAATTCTGTCAATTGCTCAACAGTAATTTGTTCACCCACCGTAAATACTTATGCTCTTGAGATAAGCCACTAGTGAAACCTATGGCCCCAGGGTCTATTTTCCATCATATTAATCTTCCAACACTTAGTTATTTTATTGATTTCTATTTTACTTTGCATCTTTATCATAAAAATACCAAAAATATTATCTTATCATATCTATCAGATCTCACTCTCGTAAGTGACCGTGTAGGGATTGACAACCCCTTATCGCGTTGGTAGCGAGGATTTATCTGTTTGTGTAGGTGCGAGGGACTCGTGTGTGGCCTCCTACTGGATTGATACCTTGGTTCTCAGAAACTGAGGGAAATACTTACGCTGCTTTACTGCATCACCCTTTCCTCTTCAAGGGAAAACCAACGCAGTGCTCAAGAGGTAGCACTAGTCTGACTCCTGACGAGCCGGACTGTCAAGCTGCGGAGTGGTCCGGACTCGTTTGACAGTGTCCGGGAGCTTGGCCGCTGAATTAAGATTCTGCCTTAAAAGGCCGCTCTGTACTTCCGCTGCCAGGGCCGCGGTGTGTTCTTTAGTACGGAAGGAATGCTCCGTGTTTCCATTGACTGTTATGACCCCGCATGGTCCGGGCATCTTGAGCTCGAGATAAGCATAGTGTGGCACCACAGTAAATCGAGCGAATGTGGTTCGTCCGAGCAGTGCGTGATAGCCATTGCGGAAGGGGACGATATCGAAGATCAACTCCTCGCTTCGGAAGTTGTCCGGGGATCCTAAGACAACCTCAAGTGTGATTGAGCCCGTACACCAAGCCTCTACACCTGGTATAACTCCATTAAAGGTAGTTTTGGTGGGCTTGACCCTTGATGGATCGATGCCAATTTTGCGCACTGTATCCTGATAGAGCAGGTTAAGGCAGCTGCCGCCGTCCATGAGGACTCGCGTCAGGTGGAATCCATCAATTATTGGGTCGAGGACCAGTGCGGCTGAACCGCCATGACGGATACTGGTCGGATGATCCCTCCGATCAAAGGTGATCGGGCATGACGACCATGGATTAAATTTTGGGGCGACTGGCTCCATCGCATAGACGTCCCTGAGCGCGCACTTGCACTCCCTCTTGGGGATATGGGTAGCGTATATCATGTTCACCGTTTTGACTTGAGGGGGAAACTTCTTCTGTCCCCCTATATTCGGTGGACGGGGCTCCTCGTCGTCGCCCTCACTTTGCGACCCCTTCTCCTTGTTTTCGGCATTTAACTTGTCGGCCTATTTAAAAACCCAACAGTCTCTGTTGGTATGATTGGCTGGTTTATCAGGGGTGCCGTGGATCTGACATGGGCGGTCGAGTATGCGGTCCAAGCTGGATGAGCCCGAATTGTTTCTCTTATATGGCTTCTTTCGTCGGCCGGACTTGGAGCCATTGAATCCGGCGTTGACTGCGGTGTCGTCGGTATTATCACCGTTGCTTCAACGCTTGTGTCTGTTGCGTCGGGGCTTGCCATTGCTATTTCTGGCTTCAGAAGTGCCAAGTTCACTTGCATTGTTATTGCTATGGGCTAGCCAGCTATCTTCGCCCGCACAAAAGCGGGTCATAAGCGCCGTGAGGGCTGCCATGGACTTCGGCCTTTCTTGGCCGAGGTGTCGGGCGAGCCATTCATCGCGGATGATGTGTTTAAAGGCCGCTAGGTCTTCGGCATCCGGACAGTCGACGATCTAATTCTTTTTAGTTAAGAACCTAATCCAGAATTTCCTGGCTGACTCTCCGGGCTGTTGGATTATGTGACTTAGGTCATCGGCATCCGGAGGTCGGACGTATGTACCTTGGAAGTTATCGCGGAAGGCGTCTTCCAGGTCCTCCCAGCTGCCAATGGAGTTTTCAGGCAGGCTGTTCAACCAGTGCCGAGCTGGTCCCTTGAGTTTTAGTGGAAGGTATTTGATGGCATGAAGATCATCACCGCGGGCCATATCAATATGGAGAATAAAATCCTCGATCCACACCGCGGGGTCTGTTGTCCCATCATATGATTCGATATTCACGGGTTTAAACCCTCCTGGGAATTCGTGCTCCATTACTTCATCGGTGAAGGAGAGGGGGTGTGCGGCGCCTCTATATCGGGCCAAGCCGCGACGTAGCTCGGATGGAGTCCGTCTGCGGTTTTCAGACCGGGCGTGATTATGCTTATCGCGTCCGGTTGGATAGCCGTCATCGCGCGTCGAGGCGCGTCCCCACCATCCGTAGATCGACCTGGTCTGTCCTGCTCTACTGTCCAGGTGCTGTCGGAGGTCATATGTATATTTCCGAGCTGTTTTATCTCTACCATTACGGCGAGGTAGTACGGGCTGGTGTTCGGCTTGGGTTGCCGCTTTGTCCCAGCCACGTGGTGGTCGGTCAGCAATATTACGCACTGGTGCTACGGGCTCCAGCGCCTCGTCATCGAATTGAGGTAACAATTTGCGCTTCAGATAACTTTTGGCTGGGCGCTCTAGGCCGTGTTCCTCGGCTGCCAGGACATTAGTCCATCTATCGTTGAGCAGATCTTGGTCAGCTTGAAGCTGCTGCTGTTTCTTTTTCAGGCTCCTTGCAGTGGCTATTAGCCGGCGCTTGAAGCGCTCCTGCGCGAGAGGTTCCTCAGGCACGATAAAATCCTCGTTGACGAGGCTCACCTCATCCTCGGAGAGCGGAAGATAATTACTGTCCTCCGAGTCTTCATTTATGGCCTATTCGTTAGGGCTAACTTGCCCATCTTCCCGTTTGTCCTGTTCGGAAACTGGCTCAACGGGGTCTTCATTGTCTTCGGCATCGTCCGGAGTATTGTTTTCTCCTGTGCCGGTATTGCTGTCTTTTCCACGGCGTGACTTGCAGCGTCGCCGCTGACGTCGACGCTTTGGCTGTATCTCAAAAGGTTTATCCTCGACTGGGTCTTCCTTGTCATCGTCGCTATTCTCTTTGGGTGTATCCACCATGTACGCGTCATACGAGGAAGTGGCCGTCCAACGTCCGGTAAACGGCGGGTTTTGGGCCTCCTCTTCTCCGGCATCATCGTCCATACCGTCGATGTCTTCGGAGTCGTAATCGAGCATGTCGGTTAAGTCCTCGACAGTGGCTATGAAGTGGGAGGTGGGTGGGAAGCGAAAATTCCCTGTCATCAACCCCTAGTTCGAACCGGATATAATTCGGCTATGAGTCCCCTGCTAATGAGAGTGTTTTTAATGAGTTCAGCACATCGCCTAGAGGTGAGTGCTGGAAAATGTCCGCGGCGCTGAATTCGGCGACCGGCGCCTGATCGGGCTCGACGTACTTGGACGCATGTGGTTCAGAACCTGTGGCCGGAGACGGGTCCGAGGTTCCGGTGGCACAGATCCCGCTTGAGGTGGGGTTTGTGTGCGGCTCCAACGCCGCTGAGTCTGCAGCTTCCATGGCGGGGTTGAGCTTCCCGTCCTCGGATGGCACAATCTGCTCCGGATCTAGGGCCGGAGCAGTTACAGGCGCTATCTCCTGGGTATGGTCCGATGACAGATTTAAGTCCTGTTCATCGCTGTGGCAGGGAGCAGCTGCCGTGGGCTCGAATCCGTCGAAGATCAAGTCTCCGCGGATATCAGCGACATAGTTCAAGCTTCCAAACCTGACTTGATGGCCAGGGGCGTAGCCGTCGATCTGCTCTAGATGGCCAAGCGAGTTGGCCCGCAGTGCGAAGCCGCCGAATACGAAGATCTGTCCGAGAAGAAAAACTTCCTCCTGGACGGCATTGTTGTAGATGATTGACGGGGCCATCGAACCTCTTGAAGACGACGCATCGGAACTCTCAATGAAAGCACCAATGTTGGTGTCAAAACCGGCGGATCTCGGGTAGGGGGTCCCGAACTGTGCGTCTAAGGTCGATGGTAATAGGAGACAGGGGTCATGATGTTTACCCAGGTTCGGGCCCTCTCTATGGAGGTAATACCCTACTTCCTGCTTGATTGATCTTGATGAATATGAGTATTACAAGAGTTGATCTACCACGAGATCGTAATGGCTAAAACCCTAGAAGTCTAGCATGTATGATTATGGTTGTCCCTATGGACTAAACCCTCCGGTTTATATAGACACCGGAGGGGACTAGGGTTGTACGAAGTCGGTTACAGAGAAAGGAATCTTCATATACGGACGCCAAGCTTGCCTTCCACGCCAAGGAGAGTCCTATCCGGACACGGGTGAGAGTCTTCGGTCTTGTATCTTCACAGCCCATCAGTCCGGCCCATGTCAAACAGGCCAGACGCCCGAGGACCCCTTAGTCCAGGACTCCCTCAGACACAAAAATGGCAGTAAATGAAGTTTCAATTAAGACTGTATGCCTCAAAATTCTTGTCAAAGCGACATTTGAAGTTCAACATCATTGTGCTACGATTGCTCTCGCCAACAATGGATACCATCGAGAGATTTAACCACTCAAGTATATGCAAAGACTTATAGAGGATCAAAACTCCTTGATTCAACGCAACAACGGTTTGAGGTGCATGATGGCGATTGACAACCCCGTGAAGCATATCGGTGGGCAGTACCCTGATCTAGACAGGCCACCACACCAATATCGCAAGAACATGCTGACGGCATGCTCCGAAAGCAAAACGAAGTTGAAATTCGTTGCACCACCATTTCTCGTGTCAGCGATGGACAACATCCAGAGTACATCGAAGAGTTGTAAATGAGAAAATCACGTTGAATCGCCACAACACACTATCGTCTATGATGGCGAGATAACCATATGAAGCATATCAGTGGATCACCACCCTGATCTACATAAGCTGACCCACCAATATCACCATAACAGAATCACAACCTGCTTGTAAAGGCATGAAAGAAGGGACTAGTGAAGAAGAAGATGTTGTCGTCTTATCGATGGAACCACACCAACGGGACGGAAATTCTCAAGCTCCTCTCAGCAATGCCGGATCAACCAGCATCGAGATGGGATTTAAGTCAGAGAACCTATATTCGACACAACACCTTCATTACCATCATCAAGACAACAAAAGCTAACCAAAGGGATGCTGCTATATAGAGAACAAAAGGCGATAAATCCTTTCGGCAGTGGAGGGTGTTGGAAATATGCCCTAGAGGCAATAATAAAATGGTTATTATTGTATTTCCTTGTTCATGATAATTGTCTATTGTTCATGCTATAATTGTATTAACTGGAAACCGTAATACATGTGTGAATACATAGACCACAACATGTCCCTAGTAAGCCTCTAGTTGACTAGCTCGTTGATCAATAGATGGTTATGGTTTCCTGGCCATAGACATTGGATGTCATTGATAACGGGATCACATCATTAGGATAATGATGTGATGGACAAGACCCAATCCTAAGCATAGCACAAGATCGTGTAGTTCGTTTGCTAGAGCTTTTCTAATGTCAAGTATCATTTCCTTAGACCATGAGATTGTGCAACTCCCGGATACCGTAGGAGTGCTTTGGGTGTATCAAACATCACAACGTAACTGGGTGACTATAAAGGTGCACTACAGGTATCTCCGAAAGTGTCTGTTGGGTTGGCACGAATCAAGACTGGGATTTGTCACTCCGTATGACGGAGAGGTATCTCTGGGCCCACTCGGTAATGCATCATCATAATGAGCTCAATGTGACTAATGAGTTAGCCACGGGATCATGCATTACGGAACGAGTAAAGAGACTTGCCGGTAACGAGATTGAACGAGGTATTGGGATACCAACGATCGAATCTCGGACAAGTAACATACCGATAGACAAAGGGAATTGATTGAATCCCCGACATCGTGGTTCATCCGATGAGATCATCGTGGAACATGTGGGAGCCAATATGGGTATCCAGATCCCGCTATTGGTTATTGGCCGGAGAGGTGTCTTGGTCATGTCTACATGGTTCCCGAACCCGTAGGGTCTACACACTTAAGGTTCGGTGACGCTAGAGTTGTTATGGGAAATAGTATGTGGTTACCGAAGGTTGTTCGGAGTCCCGGATGAGATCCCGGACATGACGAGGAGCTCCGGAATGGTCCGGAGGTGAAGATCGGTATATTGGACGAAGGGTATTGCAGTCCGGAATTGTTCCGGGGGTACCAGGCTATGGCCAGCATGTCCGAAAAGGGTTTCGGAGGCCCCGGCAAGTATTGGGGGGCCTTATGGGCCAAGGGGAAGGGGCAAACCAGCCCACTAAGGGGTTGTGCGCCCCTCCCAACCCCTCTCACGTAACCAGGAGAGGTGGGGACGCCACCCCTAGGGCAGCCGCCCCTCCCGACTTGGGGGGCAAGTTTCCTAAGGGGTGGGGGCACCCAAACCCATCTAGGGTTTCCCCTGGCCGCCGCCTCCTCCTCTAGATCCATCTAGAGGGGCCGACCCCCTCTCCCCTTCCCCCTATATATAGTGAGGGGGTGGGAGGGCAGCCACACCCTTCCCTTGGCGCAGCCCTCTCCTCCTCCGTAGTGCTTAGCGAAGCTCTGCCGGAGAACCACGAGCTCCATTGCCACCATGCCGTCGTGCTACTGGAGTTCTCCCTCAACTTCTCCTCCCCCCTTGTTGGATCAAGAAGGAGGAGACGTCCCCGGGCTGTACGTGTGTTGAACGCGGAGGGGCCGTCCGTTTGGCGCTAGATCGGATCTTCCGCGATTTGAATCGCCGCGAGTATGACTCCATCAACCGCGTTCTTGTAACGCTTCCGCTTAGCGATCTTCAAGGGTATGAAGATGCACTCCCTCTCTCTCGTTGCTAGCATCTCCTAGATTGTTCTTGGTGACACGTAGGAAAATTTAGAATTATTGCTACGTTCCCCAACAGTGGCATCATGAGCTAGGTCTATGCGTAGATTCTATGCACGAGTAGAACACAAAGTAGTTGTGGGCGATGATTTGTTCAATTTGCTTACCGTTACTAGTCTTATCTTGATTCAGCGGCATTGTGGGATGAAGCGGCCCGGACCGACCTTACACGTACTCTTACGTGAGACAGGTTCCACCTACTGACATGCACTTGATGCATAAGGTGGCTAGCGGGTGTCTGTCTCTCCCACTTTAGTCGGATCGGATTCGATGAAGAGGGTCCTTATGAAGGGTAAATAGCAATTGGCATATCACCGTTGTGGCTTTTGCGTAGGTAAGAAACGTTCTTGCTAGAAACCCATAGCAGCCACGTAAAACATGCAACAATAATTAGAGGACGTCTAACTTGTTTTTGCAGGGTATGCTATGTGATGTGATATGGCCAAATGGATGTGATGAATTATATATATGTGATGTATGAGATTGATCATGTTCTTGTAATAGGAATCATGACTTGTATGTCGATGAGTATGACAACCGGCAGGAGCCATAGGAGTTGTCTTAATTTATTGTATGACCTGCGTGTCAATGAAAAACGCCATGTAATTACTTTACTTTATTGCTAACCGTTAGCCATAGTAGTAGAGTAATAGTTGGCGAGGCAACTTCATGAATACACGATGATGGAGATCATGATGATGGAGATCATGGTGTCATGCCGGTGACGAAGGTGATCATGCCGCGCCTTAAAGATGGAGATCAAAAGGCGCAAGATGATACTGGCCATATCATGTCACTTTATGATTTGCATGTGATGTTTGTCATGTTTACATCTTATTTGCTTAGAACGACGGTAGCATAAATAATATGATCCCTTACTAAAATTTCAAGAGATGTGCTCCCCCTAACTGTGCACCGTTGCGAGGGTTCGTTGTTTCGAAGAACCACGTGATGATCGGGTGTGATAGATTCTAACGTTCACATACAATGGGTGTAAGCCAGATTTACACATGCGAAACACTTAGGTTGACTTGATGAGCCTAGCATGTACAGACATGGCCTCGGAACACAAGAGACCGAAAGGTCGAACATGAGTCATATAGTAGATACGATCAACATTAAGATGTTCACCGATGATGACTAGTCCGTCTCACGTGATGATCGGACACGGCCTAGTTGACTCGGATCATGTATCACTTAGATGACTAGAGGGATGTCTATCTAAGTGGGAGTTCATTAAATAATCAAATGAACTTAATTATCATGAACATAGTCAAAAGGCCTTTGCAAATTATGTCATAGCTTACGCTTTGGTTCTACTGTTTAAGATATGTTCCTAGAGAAAATTTAGTTGAAAGTTGATAGTAGAAATTATGCGGACTGGGTCCGTAAACTGAGGATTATCCTCATTGCTGCGCAGAAGGCTTATGTCCTTAATGTACCACTCGGTGTGCTGAACCTCGAGCGTCGTCTGTGGATGTTGCGAACATCTGACATACACGTTTTGATGACTACGTGATAGTTCAGTGCGTAATGCTAACGGTTTATAATTGAGGCGCCAAAGACGTTTTTGAAACTTCGCAAAACATATGAGATGTTCCAAAGACTGAAATTGGGATTTTAGACTAGTGCCCACGTCAAGAGGTATGAGACCTCTGACAAGTTTCTTAAGCCTGCAAACTAAGGGAGAAAAGCTCAATCGTTGAGCATGTGCTCAGATTGTCTGAGTACTACAATCGCTTGAATCGAGTGGAAGTTAATCTTCCAGATGAGATAGTGATGGTTCTCCATAGTCACTACCACCAAGCTATTAGAGCTTCGTGATGAACTATAACATATCAGGGACAGATATGATGATCCTTGAGCAACTCGCGATGTTTGACACCGCGAAAGTAGAAATCAAGTAGGAGCATCAATTGTTGATGGTTAGTAAAACCACTAGTTTCAAGAAGGGCAAGGGAAAGAAGGGATACTTCATGAAACGGCAAATCAGTTGCTGCTCTAGTGAAGAAACCCAAGGTTGAACCCAAACCCGAGACTAAGTGCTTCTGTAATGAGGGGAACGATCACTGAAGCAGAACTACCCTAGATACTTGGTAGATGAGAAGGCAGGCAAGATCGACAGAAGTATATTGGATATACATTATATTAATGTGTACTTTACTAGTACTCCTAGTAGCACCAGGGTATTAGATACCGGTTCGATTGCTAAGTGTTGGTAACTCGAAATAAAAGGCTACGGAATAAACGGAGACTAGCTAAAGGTGAGATGACGATATGTGTTGGAAGTGTTTCCAAGGTTGATGTGATCAAACATCGCACGCTCCCTCTACCATCGAGATTGGTGTTAAACCTAAATAATTGTTATTTGGTGTTTGCGTTGAGCATAGACATGATTGGATTATGTTTATCGCAATACGGTAATTCATTTAAGGAGAATAATGGTTACTCTGTTTATTTGAGTAATACCTTCAATGGTCTTGCACCTAAAATGAATGGTTTATTGAATCTCGATCGTAGTGATACACATGTTCATGCCAAAAGATATAAGATAGTAATGATAGTACCACATACTTGTGGCACTGCCATTTGAGTCATATTGGTATAAAACGCATGAAGAAGCTCCATGTTGATGGATCTTTGGACTCACTCATTTTTGAAAATATTGAGACATGCGAACCATGTCTATTGGTAGATATGCATGAAGAAACTCCATACAGATGGATCGTTTGGACTCGCTTGATTTTGAATCACTTGAGACATGCAAATCATACCAATGGGCAAGATCACTGAAAGGCCTCGTTTTCAGTAAGATGAAACAAGAGAGCAACTTGTTGGAAGTAATACATTTGATGTGTGCAGTCCAATGAGTGCTGAGGCACGCAGTGGATATCGTTATGTTCTTACTTCACAGATGATTTGAGTAGATGCTAAGATAATTTACTTGATGAAACACAAGTCTGAATTATTGAAAGGTTCAAGTAATTTCAGAGTGAAGTTGAAGATCGTCGTGACAAGAGGATAAAATGTCTATGATATGATCATAGAGATATCTGAGTTACGAGTTTGGCACACAATTAAGACATTGTGGAAATTGTTTCACAACTAATACCGCAGAACACCATAGTGTGATGGTGTGTCCGAACATCATAACTGCACCCTATTGGATATGGTGCATACCATGATGTCTCTTATCGAATTACCACTATCGTTTATGGGTTAGGCATTAGAGACAACCGCATTCACTTTAAATAGGGCACCACGCAATTCCGTTGAGACGACACCATATGAACTATGGTTTAGAGAAACCTAAGCTGTCGTTTCTTAAAAGTTTGGGGCTGCGACGCTTATGTGAAAAAGTTTCAGGCTGATAAGCTCGAACCCAAAGCATATAAATGCATCTTCATAGAATACCCAAAACAGTTGGGTATACCTCCTATTTCAGATCTGGAAGCAAAAGTGATTGTTTCTAGAAACGGGTCCTTTCTCGAGGAAAAGTTTCTCTCGAAAGAATTGAGTGGGAGGATGGTGGAGACTTGATGAGGTTATTGAACCGTCACTTCAACTAGTGTGTAGCAGGGCACAAGAAGTTGTTCCTGTGGCACCTACACCAATTGAAGTGGAAGCTTATGATAGTGATCATGAAACTTCGGATCAAGTCACTACCAAACCTCATAGGACGACAAGGATGCGTACTACTTCAGAGTGGTACTCCTGTCTTGGAAGTCATGTTGCTAGACAACAATGAACCTACGAGCTATGGAGAAGCGATGGTGGGCCCAGATTCTGACGAATGGCTCGAGGCCATAAAATCCGAGAGAGGATCCATGTATAAAAACAAAGTATAGACTTTGGAAGAACTACTTGATGGTCGTAAGGCTGTTGAGTGCAGATGGATTTTAAAAGGAAGACGGACAATGATGGTAAGTGTCACCATTAAGAAAGCTCAACTTGTCGTTAAGATGTTTTCCGACAAGTTCAAGGAGTTGACTGCGATGAGACTTTCTCACTCGTAGCGATGCTTAGAGTCTGTTGGAATTATATTAGCAGTTACTGCATTATTTATGAAATCTTGCAGATAGGATGTCAAAAACATTGTTTCCTCGACGATTTTCTTGAGGAAAGGTTGTATGTGATACAACCAGAAGGTTTTGTCAATCCTGAAATATGCTAACAAGTATGCAAAGCTCTAGCAATCCTTCTAAGGACTGGAGTAAGCATCTTGGAGATGGAATGTACGCTTTGATGAGATGATCAAAGATTTTGGGTTTATACAAAGTTTATGAGAAACTTTTATTTCCAAAGAAGTGAGTGGGAGCACTATAGAATTTTTGATGAGTATATGTTGTTAACATATTGTTGATCAGAAATGATGTAGAATTTCTGGAAAGCATACAGGGTTATTTGAAAAGTGTTTTTCAATGGAAAACCTGGATTAAGCTACTTGAACATTGAGCATCAAGATCTATAAGGATAGATAAAAAACGCTTAATAATACTTTCAAATGAATACATACCGTGACAAGATTTTGAAGGAGTTCAAAATAGATCAGCAAAGAAGGAGTTCTTGGTTGTGTTACAAGGTGTGAGTATTGAGTAAGACTCAAGACCTGACCACGGCAGAAGAGAGAGAAAGGACGAAGGTCATCCCCTATGCTTTAGACGTAGGCTCTACAGTATGCTATGCTGTGTACCGCACCTGAAGTGTGCCTTGCCATGAATTAGTCAAGGGGTACAAGAGTGATCCAGGAATGGATCCCATGACAGCGGTCGAACTTATCCTTAGTAGTGGACTAAGGAATTTTCTCGATTATGGAGGTGGTAAAAGAGTTCGTCGTAAAGGGTTACGTCGATGCAAACTTTGACACTGATCCGGATGACTCTGAGTAGTAAACTGGATTCGTACAGTAGAGCAGTTATTTGGAATAGCTCCAAGTAGCGCGTGGTAGCTGCATCTACAAGATGACATAGAGATTTGTAAAGCACACACGGATCTGAAAGGTTCAGACCCGTTGACTAATAACCTCTCTCACAAGCGAGATATGAACAAACCCCATGGGTGTTGGATTCATTACAATCACATAGTGATGTGAACTAGATTATTGACTCTAGTGCAAGTGGGAGACTGTTGGAAATATGCCCTAGAGGCAATAATAAAATGGTTACTAATGTATTTCCTTGTTCATGATAATTGTCTATTGTTCATGCTATAGTTGTATTAACTGGAAAGCGTAATACATGTGTGAATACATAGACCACAACATGTCCTTAGTAAGCCTCTAGTTGACTAGCTCGTTGATCAATAGATGGTTATGGTTTCCAGACCATGGACATTGGATGTCATTGATAACGGGATCACATCATTAGGAGAATGATGTGATGGACAAGACCCAATCCTAAGCATAGCACAAGATCGTGTAGTTCGTTTGCTAGAGCTTTTCTAATGTCAAGTATCATTTCCTTAGACCATGAGATTGTGCAACTCCCGGATACCATAGGAGTGCTTTGGGTGTATCAAACGTCACAACGTAACTGGGTGACTATAAAGGTGCACTACAGGTATCTCCGAAAGTGTCTGTTGGGTTGGCACGAATCGAGACTGGGATTTGTCACTCCGTATGACGGAGAGGTATCTCTAGGCCCACTCGGTAATGCATCATCATAATGAGATCAATGTGACTAATGAGTTAGCCACGGGATCATGCGTTACGGAACGAGTAAAGAGACTTGCCGGTAACGAGATTGAACGAGGTATTGGGATACCGACGATCGAATCTCGGGCAAGTAACATACCGATAGACAAAGGGAATTGTATACGGGATTGATTGAATCCCCGACATCGTGGTTCATCCGATGAGATCATCGTGGAACATGTGGGAGCCAATATGGGTATCCAGATCCCGCTATTGGTTATTGGCCGGAGAGGTGCCTCGGTCATGTCTGCATGGTTCCCGAACCCGTAGGGTCTACACACTTAAGGTTCGGTGACGCTAGAGTTATTATGGGAAATAGTATGTGGTTACCGAAGGTTGTTCGGAGTCCCGGATGAGATCCCGGACATGACGAGGAGCTCCGGAATGGTCCGGAGGTGAAGATCGGTATATTGGACTAAGGGTATTGCAGTCCGGAATTGTTCCGGGGGTACCAGGCTATGGCCAGCATGTCCGGAAGGGGTTTCGGAGGCCCCGGCAAGCGTTGGGGGGGCCTTATGGGCCAAGGGGAAGGGGCAAACCAGCCCACTAAGGGGCTGTGCGCCCCTCCCAACCCCTCTCACGTAACCAGGAGAGGTGGGGGCGCCACTCCTAGGGCAGCCGCCCCTCCCGGCTTGGGGGGCAAGTTTCCTAAGGGGTGGGGGCGCCCAAACCCATCTAGGGTTTCCCCTGGCCGCCGCCTCCTCCTCTAGATCCATCTAGAGGGGTCGGCCCCCTCTCCCCTTCCCCCTATATATAGTGAGGGGGTGGGAGGGCAGCCACACCCTTCCCTTGGCGCAGCCCTCTCCTCCTCCAACTCCTCCTCCTCCTCCGTAGTGCTTAGCAAAGCTCTGCCGGAGAACCACGAGCTCCATTGCCACCACGCCGTCGTGCTGCTGGAGTTCTCCCTCAACTTCTCCTCCCCCCTTGCTGGATCAAGAAGGAGGAGACGTCCCCGGGCTGTACGTGTGTTGAACGCGGAGGCGCCATCCGTTCGGCGCTAGATCGGATCTTCCGCGATTTGAATCGCCGCGAGTACGACTCCATCAACCGCGTTCGTGTAACGCTTCCGCTTAGCGATCTTCAAGGGTATGAAGATGCACTCCCTCTCTCTCATTGCTAGCATCTCCTAGATTGATCTTGGTGACACGTAGGAAAATTTCGAATTATTGCTACGTTCCCCAACAGAGGGATGGGCGGGGATGTGTGCGTGTGGGGGGGGGGGGCTGGGAGGCTTTTACAATATGAACACAAACACTGCAATCTCATACTATCTTTTTTTACTGGAATCTCATATCCTAATGGCGGAAGGAGAAAATCCTATCAGTACAAGGGAAAGAAATTTTAGTGAAATCTGTTGCACAAGCTATTCATTCATATGCAATGTCTATTTTTAAACTGCCCGAGGGAGTGTGCAAATCAATTACAGATGAGATTTCTGGCTTCTGGTGGGGAGAGTGAGAGGAAAAGAAGAAAATGCATGGGTTTGCATGGTGGAAAATGTGTGTTCCAAAGAAGAAAGGTGGTATGGGATTTAGAGACCTACACAGCTTTAACCTTGCTATGTTAGCAAAGCAGTGTTGGCGACTTCTCCAAAGACCTGATTCTATGTGTGCACAAGTATTGAAAGCCAAGTATTACCCCAATGGTGATATATTGAGTGCTGGGCCAAAGAAGGGTTCATCATTTACATGGCAGAGTATCGTCGCAGGTACCCAAACTTTCAAAAGAGGGTGCATTTGGCGTGTTGGTTCGGGATCACATATTAACATTTGGGATGATCCCTGGATTCCTGCTAGCGAGTCAAGGAAAATTATTACCCCCAAGAGGAGGAACAATGATGTCCAAAGTGGAGGAATTAATCGATCTGCATATGGGTCAGTGGGATGGTGAACTCCTACGTGACATCTTTCTACCTGTTGATGTGTACAGAATACAACAAATCCCCTTACACGTTGAAGCAGTAGAAGGTTTTGTAGCATGGCAATTTACTAGGTCAGGTACTTTCTTAGTACGCTCGGCCTACCACGTAGAGTTCAATCACTAGTTCGGAAACCACTTTGCTCGTTCAGACTGTCCCGGAAGGTCCCAAATCAACCCAACTTGGAAGGACTTATGGCAATTGAGAATCCCGGGAAAGATAAAGTACTTCGGATGGAAGGTACTTAAGGGCGTTTTACCATGCTTTGGAGTTCTTGCGGGTAGACACATACCTCTGATTCCACATTGCCCGCTATGCAAAGTTGGCCTGGATGACATACAACATTGTATCTTCACATGCACAAGGGCTAACGAGGTATGGTCTGCGCTCAATCTTGGAGAAACTATCAGGCATGCGGTAGCTCAGGACCGGTCTGGTTCTATTAACTTAGAGATACTCCTACAACTTCGAACTATGGTACATGAAATACCGGCTCCAGAGTTTATACTTGTTTCCATGTGGTATATCTGGTGGCAGAGGAAGCAAGCGGTGAAAGGAGTGCCCGTGCAACCTCCTGATAAGACGGCTGTGTCAATTCGGGTATTGGCCATGAACTTCATCCGTGCAAATACTCCGAATCAGCCAGTTCGAAAATCTGATCAAATATGGAAGAAACCTGAGACGGGTTGTGTGAAAATTAATGTAGATGCGTCATTTCATGCGGAGACCTTGGCAGGAGCTCGTGGAGCTGTGGCGAGAGATGATCGGGGTAATTTTATCGCAGCGGCAACATGGCCTTTGGTTCATGTAGCATCAGTGGTTTCGGCAGAGATAAAGGCTATTCGGTGTGGTCTTATCTGGCTTCAAATATCGGGTGCTCCAATATGATCATTGAATCAGATAGTTTAAATGCATTGGAGGCAGTTTCAGACCTTGATGCTTACATGGGTCCCGATGTGCCAATCATCACCGAGACTGGTCTGTTGGCGATGGACTTTTCAAATGTTAGCTTTGTTCATTGCGGAAGGGAAACCAATCTTGTTGCTGATTATTTAGCAAAGCACTGCTTTAGTCTTGGTTTATCTCAATTTTGGGACTCCAATCCCCTTGAATTTATTCTTCCACATATTGTAAATGACATGGCTATTATATGAGGAATAAAGTTATTAATGTTAAAAAAACCACACAAATGAGCCACAGCACCGCACGGGTGAGACGAGGCCGCAGTCGATCCCATCTTATCTTCATCCTGTTTACCCTGGCACCCACAGTATACGTCACCTGCCCAGCGGGGCCAGGTCAGAAAAAGGCAAGAGGAAGCAATCCAAGGTGCTGCCGGCGCGCCCGATCCGACGGGAGATCAAATCAAACCCCGAACCCGCGCGAAAGCACGGTCAATCATTGGCCAATCGACGGCTATAAACCCCCCGCCCCATCTTCCCCGCCGATCTCCTCACATCACATCGCGCCGGTCAGTGGTCACTCGCGCCGTAATCGCACGCACCTTCCGTAACACTCGGGCGAGGAGCGGAGCGGAAGCCACGAGAAGCCGAGAGCACGCACGCGCGCACGCGACGCCAACCAACGCGTCTCCCCCACGTTTCCAGGGAGCTCGCCCGGCCCCCTCTGCTCTGACCAGCCAGCCAAACCAACCACCGCCCCGCGCCGGTCCGGAAACCTCCGGCGAGGACGGGGACGGAGCGGCGTCGGCCGGGAGGTGGGCCTAGGAGGGAGAGCGGCGAGCGCATGGCGTCGTCGAGGGTGATGGCGTCGTCGTCGAAGCCGTCGCACACGGCGTCGGATCTCGCGCGCTTCGCGCAGGCCGCGGGGAGGCCCGGCGGCGGGGGCGGGGGCGGCAGCGGGCTGGGGTCCATGAACGTGGAGGAGCTGCTCCGCGGCATCTACAGCGACGCGCCCACGCCGGCGCACGACCGGCCGGCGTCGCCCCCCGTCCCGCCGCTCCCGGCGGCGCCGCGGCAGCAGGCGACCGCGCGGCGGACGGTGGACGAGGTGTGGAGGGAGATCACTGGCGGCAGCGGCGGGGAGGAGGAGGCGGCCCCGGCCACCGCTGGCGGGGCCGCGGAGATGACGCTGGAGGACTTCCTGGCGAGGGAGGACGGCGCCGTCGTCAGGGGGGCGGAGGAGCAGGTAGCGATGCCGACGATGGCGCTTCTCGGCGGGGCGGAGGGCGCGCGGGGCGGCGGGAGGGGGAGGAAGCGGCAGCTCATGGACCCCATGGACCGCGCCGCGATGCAGCGGCAGAAGCGGATGATCAAGAACCGCGAGTCCGCTGCGAGGTCACGAGAGAGGAAGCAGGTGGGCGGTACAAACTCGTTACGTAGTACTGCCTTTACTTACTTTTACACAAAGATCGAAAGCTCCTTCTGGCCATGCGAATTTGACGGAGTGGTTTGGCGGTAATATTTTGGTTCGTCCGCTCCAGGCCTACATAGCCGAGCTCGAGTCGTTGGTCACGCAGCTCGAAGAGGAGAACGCCCACCTGTCCAAAGAGCAGGTATAGAATGTGACTGTGCCCTTTCTTCAGCCGAGTTTTCTTCAGCCGAGTTTCCATGACTAGATCTTGCATTGCATGTTTGTTTCAGTGCATCTGTGTTCCATTAGCTACGGTTTTAGAACTCTCATGGTGATATGTCTTTGGTGTGTTCCAGGAGGAGGCAAACCAGAGACGGCTTAAAGAGGTATGTTTATGAGATGTTGCTTGAAATTCGATCATGATTCTAAGTGTAGAAAGTACTTCTTTCTTTACCACATAATAGTATGCCACACGATTCCAAAGTTATTAGGATTTGAATGGCTAACTAGTGATTATGATCAGCCCGCTAACAGAAAACACAATCTATCTCATTGAAGTAGATTGCCCTTCTCCTCTACTTTGAGCGGACTGATCGCAGCATGAAGCTCAATAGCCTGGATTTGGATCCCATTACCTCCTTTACTCTAGAAATTGCAACCTTGTGAACACTAGAAGATTTTCTACCACTTGGTGGGTCAGTGTTTCGCGATGTTTTCTATCAAATATACTTTCAGAAAGCATAACTCAGCCTTCCGTCTTAGCCTGCCAACATTCTTCGGCACACTTAAAAATATTGCCTGACAGTGCTTTGATCTTGTGTGGGAATACACGTTTCAGAACATAATCATGGTTACTGTATGCCCATTAATGCATCAGATAAGCATGCTCTATGGTTTCTCTACTGTGGACTGTATGATGTGCTGTCCTTCGCCAATTTGGCACTCCAATGAGCTAACGTGCTTAAGGCCCCTAACCGGCTGTCCACTAAGTGGCTTGTCAATTAAGTAAGATGCGATGTCGACAGCGTTCGGCCACGTCCACACAGCACGAGCCACATGCCAAGCGTGAGATCGTCTATGTTCTAGTATGTCATTTTCTTTACTTTGGAGTTTGGACCCTTTCCAACTCAACGTGGGTACATTTCATAGGCCATTCTTATTAAAATGATCACAGCCTGCAGTCTTTTGCTTAGCACTTTTCCGTGACATCACCCATTTGTCAATCAGGCACTGCGTTCGTCGTATGTATTTTTTACTCCATACGTACCTAAATATAAATCTTTTCAGAAATTTTATATGGACTACATACAGAGCAAAATAAGTGAATCTATACTCTAAAACATGTCTATATACATTCATATGTAGTTTATATTGAAATCTTTGAAAAGACTTATAGTTAGAAACGTGTTCCAGGCAAAGTGGTCTGATCACACATCATGTTCATGTGGATAGGGAATGGTCTGCATCTCGGCTTAGAAATGGAGTAGTTCACATCCAGTTGATTTTCCAGATTAATTGCCTTCAAAAAAAGAAAATTCTTTCAGGCGCCATCATTGCCTAAAAGAATTCTATATTTTTTAGTCAGTATGTGACTCCCCTTACTCGTATTCCGGAAAAGAAAAAATGATCCCTGTCTTCGTGGTTTTTAATTCATTTTAGATGCTTGTCTGAACAAATTTATCTACTTCATGCAGCTCAAGGAAAAGGTGACTCCAGTCATCATTGCAAAAACGCCGTCACAAGATCTTAGAAGAACAAACTCAATGGAGTGGTAGACATGAACCAAGCTCAGTAGCTATCCCCTTACAGCTATATAGATTTTGATTTGTTTGTTTGCCATTCTTCTGTTTATTGGAGTTAACTCAGTTGTTGTAACCTAGTAGAAATAGCATAAACATCTTAAATGGGATCATAATGTGTAGAGCGGAAGGCTGCATTTGAGCAAAAAGGAATCTCATCAGCAGCTTATATTCTGTCTGATTTGCATTTTTCTTTTTATGCTGCCAGTATGTATAGTGATGTAGAGCACAATACAAACAGAACATCAAAATAATGTTCAAACATAATGCTAGAGACATTTAGCGAACAGAATCACATGCAAGACATGAAACAAAATAACTAACCGAACAATAAGAGCAACTCCAACGCGGCGACCCCGCCGTCTGTTTGGCTCGCCGCGGAAAAAGTAATGGCCCAACGCACCAACCCATTCCCAAATCGCGTCCGCGCGGTCCCATTTCCAGCCCAAATTTGGGCCTGAAATGCATCGGCGCGGACGCGCCGCCCGTCCTTTCGGTGTCCGCCGCGTCCCCACCTGACGGGCGGTCACTACCTCCCGCGTCTTTATTAATGACGTGTGGCGACCGCGGGCCCACGCGTCAGCGACGGCGTGGCGACCTTTTTTAATCCGAGCGTGTGGGAAGGGGGGGGGGCGTCCTCATTCTCTTCCAGACGCCCGTCCCCATCTAGCCACCCTCTGCTCCCCGTCGGACAACCCTAGCCACCATGGGGTTCTTCTCCGCCAAGAACAAGGGCAAGGCCCCCGCCGGCCCTTCGCGCGCGCTCCCCCCGCCTCCGTCGGCGTCTTCCCGCCGGCCAAGGCAGCGCATCAGCGTCCCAGTGCACCAGGCGAAGTGGCACTTGAAGCACCGCACCCGCAGTCGGCGCGGAAGAGGTGCGGCGTCGGCAGCAGCACCTTAACCCCGCCTACGCATCAGACTCTCCCGATTGGGAGGTCCGGTTGGCGTTGGAGCACGAGGAGCTGCGACGGCGCGACGGCCGCGACGTGGAGGATGGCACCCCGCCGCCCCTTGTCGTGCGCGACGAGGACCAGGAGGCGGAGGCCGCCTACCGGGCGGCGCTGGCGGCTGCCCTCCGCGAAAGCGAGGAAGAGGAGGCGGCGTACCAGGACCGGCTGTCGGAGGCCATGGCGCTCTCCGCTGCCGGCGACTGCGTCGTCCCGCCGGCGCTGCTCATGTCGTCGTCCACCGTCAAGCCCGAGCAGTACACATGGCACGGATACGTGCGCGAGTGGGTCAGCGCGCCCCCCATCTGGCTTGGGGTGACACCGGCCCAGGAGCAGATCTACCTGGAGCAATGGCGGCGGCGCATGCTGATGGAGGAGCGCCGCGAGGGTAAGGAGCTTGAGCAACTGGAGCACGACGCGTAGGAGGAGCGCCGCGAGGCGGAGGCGGAGGAGCGCCGTGCCCGCGGCGGGCCATGCGCCAGCGCAGCCGATGACGGTACAACCAGCGGCCGACGACGTCGCCACAGCCTGGGAGACGGCGTTCCCCTGGGCTGGCCCGGCGCAGACGCTCATCGACCTCACCGGCCCCGACGCCGACGCCTAGGGCAACGCGTCTCCTAGTTTTAAGTTTTATTTAATGTTATTTCTCTTAATGTAAAGCAGACTCATGGACTCTCGCCGGCCATTGTGGCCATCACTAATGTTTAATTAACGTTTTTTATTTTCAAATATTTGTGATTTTTTTTTTCACGCCAACTAAAAAATGGGTCAGGTCAGCGTTGGGCGCAAGTGCCGACTCAAATGCGAAAGCGGACATGGGTGTCCGCCGAGCCGACCCAAATGGGTAAAAGCAGACAAAATCACCGTCTGTTTGGGTCGCCGCGTTGGAGTTGCTCTAAGCACACCCAAATTTAGCATTGTACTGTAAGCCAGCAAAGCTTATTAACATAACTCTGATGAGTGATGATACAAGAACCAACAAGAAACTTCTGCCCCAAGAATGGGGGAGAATATGTTAAGAAGAGGAAACAAGATCTTTCTAGACACATGACTATAGTGGAGGAGATCAAAGCTCTGTTGAGCACACGTCACACTTGTATTACTCTTGTAAAGCGAGACCAGAACTATATTAGTCACTTCTTAGCTAGTTATGCTAGGCGTAGCAATCGTACTGCAGTTTGGCTTTGTTCTGGCCCGGAGAACGTCGAGAACCTGTGTCTCGCTGATTGTACCCGTGGGGTTGAGTAATACTAAGTTTCATTCGCAAAAAAGAAAAAGGATGCTCGTGCACTCTCGCCGCCTTAAACCCCAATTACCGAGAGATCCTGCCTAACATCAGCAACGAAGATACTTCCAGACTCGCACCACCCAGCAACCACATCTGTGTTCGCACACTGCAGATCAGAAACACATTGCCGCATTAGGGACTTCGACAGTACATTTGTTGCGCTGGTATGCATATATAATTTTTTTTGTCTGAGGCTATTTTTCCTCCCACTGGGGTGGGGGCAGGGTAGTACCTTTGAAAAGCCCAGCCAGTTCGAATCACCTCGGAATGAGAATGCACGCTCACTTTCTCTCCAGCGTCCACAGGTAATCTGCAGTGAAGCGATGTTAGGGCACTTACAATTTCCGCGGATGTGCAAAAGGATCATAGGAGCTCATGTCTTAAGCTGAACCATGATGAAGTTCTTTACTATATTGCAACTATCCAAGAAGAGAAGTTCACTGCTGACATTTTCATCTTTTTTCAGAAAATACAAATCAATAATGTCATGTCCAGAAGAAGAATTTGATACAGTTGCCTAAGATACTGAAATTCTAGAAGTAGTAAAAATGTCACCAAATAAGCTGAGTTTCTATTGTTATAATTAGAAACTATTTTACCAACCATAAACAAAAATACACAATATGTAACAGAGAGGCCACAATTACTAAGCAGCAGTAACAGCAAAAGAACTATGAGATACACAAAGTAAGGTCCAAGGGAAATTAGTTGGATGCACACCTCATAATCAACACCTTGGACGTATATGAAGGATTGGTCCACTGACGAAAACGAAAGACCAGTTATCTGGGTATGAAAGCAAATACACTAGCTGAGACCTCCATTGCTTCATGAAACATCAAATCTTCTTTTCACACTTTATGATATATTTAATAATAATAATTTTTCAGGTTGTTTGATTTTAAATTCACTGTATCAGCTACAGAAAGTAACATCAGAAGCAGGTAGACCAACCTCATACTTGGAGCAGCCCACCCATCTTGATAAGGCCGACCACCTATACACAAAACATAAACTGAACTTTCAATCACTCTGGTACTGCAGCAAACATGCAACTGCATGTCAGATCCTTGAACTAAAACAAGAAAACAAGCAACCCAACCTGCGAGGATCATAGATTGTTACAGCACGATCAGTTCCACCGACAGCAATCAGTCCTGAAGGAGAGGTACAGACTGAGTATAGTATGCCTCCAGTAGGACCAGAAACGCGTTGTACACATCCACCGTTGTTATGCATTCTGAAGTCCCAGATGCTCAGCTGCAATTAACCACCATGTGAAAAGAGTGTAGAGGAATGTAAATATAACAGGGGGGGCTGCCTGGTGTCTAACCTGAGGACCTTCAGTAATTGCCAATATCGAGCTACATTCACTCCCTTGAGGAAAGCATTGAGGAAACCTTACTGAAGATGGGTACCATAACCTGCAGTTTTTGTTTTACAAAATAAAGTTCAGCTCAGATATTCTACGGGACATAGGAAGTTAGGTACGATAATAACTTGGATGTAAAGCGGGTTTGTGTGTTTCACCCTCAAGGCCTCCTTCAACTAATTATGTAAAGGTCGTATGAGAAGAATGCACGAATGGGAAGACATAATCATGTGGAAAGGAACATGTTACTGTACCAGCACATGTAGAGGCAATCCAACTTCTAGAGCAAAACAGATGACTCTGACAACAAACATTAAATATTCTAGTAAGAGGAAAACTTACGTACGTAAACTCCGAATATGAATATCTTGATCATAGATATCAATGCTCTTACACAATTCACGAGCAACAGCTACCTGAAAAGAATACCAAATTGTATGGATTTTGCCGCATGCAAAGTGCAATGGCATTGATTTTATGCTACACTAAATATAAAAGTCAGTGGGAAATGCACCAAATTAAGTTTGAACAAGGATGATGGGTGAATTTTGTAGGTAATTCAAGTCAATAAATGTACCGTGGAATGGTGTGTTGGACTAAAACACAACCCAGCCCAACTTCCTTCTCCGACACCACTATCGTGAGGTGGTACTGAATAGGATGCCCTGTCGATGTCTGAGCAAGTTTAACAATGACATATTCATATGTTGTGTTGATAATCCAAGAATAAGATCATCTTAAAAAGGGAACCACTTGATTTGCCGGAAAACCTATTGTTAAAAATGGTCTCATTAAGCTTCTCTTCAGGAAGCTTGAGCGTCCCGGTTTTATGGTTTATGGTATTATCCAGCAGGATCAGATAGAATAAGGAAGCTACAACATGGCATAAAATGGATTGTATTATGCAAATCTGAAGCAGTTTCATGAAGCTTATTGCATTAAGAATGACATATATAAATAGAAATGAAAATTTTCACATATGATATGCTTATGGATTTAACCATGCTATCCACTCAAAATACAAAGTAGTAAAGTTACCCTCAGCCACAGTGTCCAAACGGGATACAATGAGGTGACCATAAGAGTCGACGGTTCCCAAAATCAAGCAGCTATCACCTGGAAAGTCACAAAACATTGAATATGAAATATGTTCTATGATACACATGGTTATATTTTAGGAAGACACAAGAACTAACTATAGCCATACAGGGAATGGTACGGGGGGATACAACAGAAACATATATGGTTAGTACCAGCGCTTAATAACCTAGCACGCTGCATGTGCTTATAATTCCATAACCTCTTAAATACCCTGTAACTGTGCGCTCAACTTACAAACCTAAGGTAAAAACTACTAAATAGCCAAGTCTTAAAGCGCATTGCTGAAAAATCAAAGTGCGCCTGCAGGCAATGGTTGGTGGAAATTATGACTCCTGGTGGTCAAGCAAAATGTTGAGGCAGAGACAATGTCTAAGATAGTGTCCTTCAGGTATAATACGTATGGTCATGCATGCTCCCTGTATGATATAGTTACACCAGGTAAAGCTGGATACGCCAACTCTAAGGGACATCGGATTGTATATACTGTTTATAAATTTGATGGCTATTTCAGCCCCTATGGTATGCCAAGAGCCCAACTACAGCATGTTTTTCTGGGAAATACTATATGGCACCACACTATTATGAAATTGTTGAAGATCGCACCTTCACCCTCAGCCAGAACTACACTCTGAATCTCCGAACGATGCGGGCAGCGGTCCACAACCGACGAGCTTATGACCTTTCAATTAGAATGGACTTCACAGTAAATAAGCACCCAACATTGATAAGCTCTAGAAAAGCGAGAGTGTTACCTGTGCATTGATAGGAATCAACAGGCTCTCTTTTCCTCTGGACAGCATCTCCTCTTCCATGGATATCTTTAAGCTCCAAGATAAATAGAAAGGGAAATCAACTTAATAATAACCCCATACATCACAGACATGACCCCCCAGTAACACAAAGTACTAACAATTGTTCCCCCATACATGACAAATTATACTATTCTCATGGAGCATCGCTGATGGGCAATGGCAGAGCTGAAAAGAACTAGCACCATGTCCTTGCATAGCTGCGTTCCAAAGTCCTAACTAATATGGACTCTAGCCAGCAAGAGCAACGACTTGTGTGCCCGGTTCGAAAGCAGCATCCATGATTCAAATGAGCTACAGAACTTCCGAAATTCTTCGAAGCACTCAAGCAACTAATTAACTCTATCCAATCCACTAATTAAGCTTCTGATGGCAATAGAACATAGGCACCACTGTACAGTGTGGTTCCGCGCTACAGTTCCGGGGGAGGGGAGAGAGGGGGAGACCTCGAGCTTGTAGACGCGGCAACCGGAGGCGAAGTAGGCGGAGCAGGAGCCGCCGTCGCCATTGACCTGGGACAGGGGGAAGCAGAGGGCAGGGATTAGAGCCGAGGGTTTAGGGTTCTTGGAGGCGTGGGCGAGGAGAGGTGTGCGCAAGCGCAACGGATACGGTGCGGCGGCGTACGCACGTGGACGGCGAGGCGCGTGGGCTGGAGGCAGCCGGGCGAGGGGTCGGAGAGAAGGGACGGCGGGATGGACGCCTTCCGCAGGCTCCGCGCCGACAGCATCGCCGGCGGCCGCGCGTGTCTCTCTATCGCCCCTCTCTTTCCGCAGGCGAGATACGCGAGCCTTTGCTCCGCTTGCTGCCGAGTCTTTTTTTTTTGACGTGGCTGCCGAGCAGACCTGGCCAAACAGGCCGGCCCGGCACGGCCTGTGCTAATCGTGCCTGGCCCGGCACGGCCCGTCATGGCACGTTTTAATAGCCGGGCCGTGCCGTGCCGGCCCAGGCACGGCCTGATTAGTAAACGGGCCGGCCCGATGGTCCGTTTAGCATGCTGGGCTGCACATTTTCAACTTGTTGGGCTGGTTTTTAGGCCTATTGGGCTATATTTTAGGTATACATATGTAAAAAAATTCTGAAAATTATATAAAAAATTAAACGGGTCGTGCCGTGTCGGCCCGCGTGC
Organism: Triticum aestivum; assembly: GCF_018294505.1. Lineage (NCBI taxonomy): Eukaryota > Viridiplantae > Streptophyta > Magnoliopsida > Poales > Poaceae > Triticum > Triticum aestivum. The sequence continues at coordinate 485,796,851 of NC_057802.1, read as the reverse complement.
CCAGGCTCCAGGCCCAGGCACGGTCCAAGGCGTGCCGTGTGCCGGCACGCGACCCGTTTAGCCCGTGCCGTGCCTGGCCCATGGCGGGCCGTGCTGGCGTGCTCGCGGGCTGGCCTGTTTGTCCCGGCCCGTTTGGCCAGCTATACTGCCGAGTCTTTTTTGCCCTCACGGGGAAGAGGAGAGCAGGCGCGGCCCACCCTGAAAATCAGGGGGGACGTTTAGTTTTGGTGGAAGGAAGTTAAGTAGCAACACGTAAAAGTTTACGTAGGGGCAATTCCTATCGAAAATTCTAAACCAACGAACTATTACGGGCCTATTATCGAAAATTCCTATCGTTAACTAATCTTCACCCCCCCGATTTTCCGGGGGTGTGGGCCCCTCATCATTCTTTCTTCCAATCACAAGGTCCCAGCTAGGCTTCCCCGTAAAACTCCGTCGTCATCTGTCCGTGCGTGTAAGAAAGCTCAATTCCTATTTAGCGTTGCGTGTGTATCATCCCTCTTCTCAAGGTGCAGCGGTGGGCTTCCGTCCGTCTGTGACGGTCACTCGTTGTTTCTAGCGTCTTCGTGGCGACTCAGTGCGCAACCTCGTCGGCGATTCTTGCCATTTAATCCCCATCAAAATCCACAAATTCGTGTCCGCCTTTCTCATCTCTCTCAGCCCATGTGCAGATCCCAGCCCTCCTGTGGCAGCAGCTCGGGAGCCCTTTCAAATCTGAGAAGGAACAGCCGGATTAGGAAGAGAGGATTGCAATCTCAGAGGCGGGTGAGAGCGGCTGTGGTTTTCGAGGCGTTCAGGAGGCGGTTGTTGGTCTGGCAGTCCCATCAAGCCCCAGCTGCAATGGTGGACTTGAACACCAAGTTTCTGGAAGGGGTGGAGGGGAAACTCAAGAACTTGCAGCTATCTGAAGCTGAGAAAAAGGGAATCGGGATTGGGAAGAAGCAGGCATGCTCCTCGCAAGTGAGCAAGCTTCAGGCTGTAGGTAAACTTCTCTCAGAGAGGCTGGCTAGAGCAGAACATGTAGGAAGATCTCTGGGGGCAGTATGGATCCCATTTTTTGGTGTGGAATGCAAAGATCTGGGTTCTCTTTATTTTCCAGCAAAAGGCTGACAAGGATAAGGCACTAGATGCTGGACCTTGGAGATTTAACAATGATCTGTTGGTGATGGAGGACTTTGTGCCAAGTAGAATCATAGATGATTACGAATTCAAGTCAATACCTATTTGGGTTAGAGCTTATGGTATTCCTATGGGGATGATGAGCAGAGAAACCGGAATTCTAGTGGGAGAACAAATTGGAGAAGTTGTTGATGTAGACCCAGACATTAATGGGGATTCGATGGGAGTATTTATGCGGATTAAAGTGAAAATAGATATCACAGTTCCAATCATGAGGTTTATAACATCCTTTATTGACGATGAGGAGGAACAAGAGCAGGACAATGAAATGAAACTTAGGGGAGATGATGAAGAGAAATAAATAGGCGGGAAGAAGGAAGAAGAAGAGGAAAAGATTGTCTCATTTACATATGAGTATCTTCCGGACTTCTGTTATAGTTGTGAAATTATTGGACACACTGAAAAGTCATGCCCAACTAGATCTAGAAGAACAGGGTCCATGCAGTTTGGGCCATGGTTGCGTGCAATTATGTACAAGGGGAGCTCAAGTGAAGAAAGAAGCAGGGGTTCGAATGATAAAGGAAAATTATGGCCAAGTAATAGTGCAGGAAACAAGGGGAACAGACAAGGAAGTGATGGGCCATCGCGGCGAAGAAATGTACCAAGCGGAGATGATGAGGAAGGACCAGGATGGAGTGATGGGAAAGAAGTGACAAGCCCTCTCATGTTAAAAGAGTGTGAGGACCAAGGCCTCTCTGGAAAGGAACAAAAACTTGAAATAGAATTGAGTAAGGCTGAAGAGAAGACTAACATTACCATAGAAGGAAAACATGTTTCAAAAGGATATGGTCAAACGAAGATCAGTGAACAAGAAAACAAAGACATAACAAATCAAGTAGAAAAGGAGGTAGAGCTGAAGAAGAAGGAATCACAGAAATATGAAAAGTGAAGGTGACATACCAAAGGAAAAGAAGAAGGGAAGAACAGTCAAAATTATGAGACAAGATAGAGTGAAAGAGACACAAACTCAAGTAAATATGGCCACAGAATCAAAGAAGCGTGGTGCAGATGGTATGGAAATTGATGTGGAGCCAGTCATCGAGAAAAAGATGAAAATGGAGGTAGAGATAAATGCTATGACTGGTGAAGGGAGCACTGGGGAAGCAAATACCAAGGCCGGAGAACCCAAATTTGATGTGAAAGCGGGATTGGCGGACCAATCCCGCAAGGCCCAATGAGGATCACGGCTTGGAACTGCCGGGGGTTGGGGAACGGCCCGGCAGTGAGAGGGCTTCTGGATTTACAGAAGTAGGAGGACCCTGATGTTCTTTTCTTGTCAGAAACCAAACTGAATGGAAGGAAAATGGAAAATCTGAAATGGCGATTGGGAATGAATAACCTGGTGATGAGGGACTGTGAAGGAAAAAGTGGCGGCCTTGCACTTCTATGGAAGAAAGATATTAAAGTGGAACTCCACAACTATTCCAGATATCATATAGATGTGGTGATAATTGAAGGAGATGGTTTCAGATGAAGATTTATCGGAATTTACGGTGAACCTGCTACTGAAAGGAAGAACATAACTTGGAAATTACTGAGTATTTTGAATCGACAACTTAATCTACTATGGCTTTGTGTTGGTGACTTTAATGAAATCATCTACACTCATGAAAAGAAAGGAGGACCGAGTAAACCACAATCAGTGATGGAGAAATTCAGACTAGCACTTGTTGAATGTGGTTTAAGGGACCTTGGCTATACAGGACACAAGTTCACCTGGCGAAACAACAGCCATATAGCTAGTCAATATGTAAAGGAGAGGTTAGACAGAGCAGTGGGCAACCAAAACTGGTGCAAGCATTCCCCTCATATAAGGTGGTGAATGGAGACCCAAGGCACTTAGACCATCGGCCAGTCACCGTACGGGTATATAGCAGAAAGAACCAATTGAAACCAAGGATCTATGGGAACAGCTTCAGATTGGAGGCAAGGTGGCTAGAGGAAGAAGAATGTGAAGCAGTGGTGAACAATGCATGGAATACTGCCAGTTCAAGGGGCGATGTCAATACATCAAGCAAGCTACATGCAGTGGCAAGAGACCTAAAATACTGGGATCACAATGTTCTTGGTGATCTTGAGAAAAGAATCAAGCAAACAAAATTTGAGTTAGAGGAAATCAGGAAAGGAGATATAAGTCAGGAAAAAGTCTTGAGAGAGCATTTGTTAAGGGAAAAGCTAGATAGACTGGAACATCAGAAAGATATACACTGGAAACAACGAGCACATGTTAAATGGTTACAATTTGGAGACAAGAATACAACTTTCTTTCATGCCTTTGCTTCAGAGAGGAAAAGGAAAAACACAATTCAGAAATTGAAAAGAGAGGACGGTAGCTGGGTGGAGGACGAAGACTCACTGAAAGAACATATTTTAGGCTACTTTTATAGCCTTTTCTCCTCCACAGCGGGGTGATTGCTCTCTGACTATAGCGCCAGAAAAGCTCCTGTCTGCTAGGACTACGTTGGTATTTCCCCAAAGAGGAAGGGATGATGCAGCAGAACGACGGTAGGTATTTCCCTCGGTAAAGAAACCAAGGTTATCGAACCAGTAGGAGAACCAAGCAACACAACGTAAATAGCACCTGCACACAAATAACAACACCTCGCAACCCGACGTGTTAAAGGGGTTGTCAATCCCTTTCGGGTAACGATGCCAAAAATTTGTAATAGATTGAAATAATAGATCGCAAATAAAATAAAGTGCAGCAAACTATTTTTGTATTTTGGTTTAATAGATCTGAATAAAAATGCAAAGGAAAAGTAGATCGCAAGCAAATATATGAGAGAGAAGACCCCCGGGCCGTAGGTTTCACTAGTGGCTTCTCTCGAGAAAGATAGCAAACGGTGAGTAAAAAAATTACTGTTGGGCAATTGATAGAACTTCAAATAATTATGACGATATCCAGGCAATGATCATTACATAGGCATCATGTCGTGAAATTGTCACGGCAGATGTCCTAGCAGAAGGACTTAGTCGTGGAGCCATCGCAATAGGGTTAGCTTAAAGGGGTTAAACGGGACAAAGGACACAAGGAGTTTATACTGGTTCGGCCCCTTGCGGTGAAGGTAAAGGCCTAATCCAGTTTGAGGTGGTATTGCTTATGTCTTGATTACCAGGGAGCGAATACGCTTGACCTAGCTTTCGATCTATTGTTTCTTGTTCTAAACCGTCGCCGGGTCGTCCCTTTATATACACAGGTTGACGCCCAGCGGCTCACAGAGTCCCGGCCGGCTCATAAACAACGTGTCCGGCTCGGTGACTAATTATACTTGCCTTACAATACAAGTCATACACATATGGCGGTTTACACCTATGGGCCTTAAGCCGCCTTTGGGCTTTGGGCCCTTAGCAAGTCTGCTTCATGAACCGCCATCTTCAACATCTTCGTGGGCATTGTCTTGATGAACCGCCATTGGTATAACCCGGCCCCTGGGCGGGTCATACCCAATAGTCATATCCCCAACATTAGGCCCCAGGTTGATTTGAACTTGTTCATGCCAATCTTCAACACTTAGAAAAAATCCTTCTTCATTTATTCTTGCGAGATCTTATAACCCGCCATGACGTCATCTCCTGGATTTGTGGTAACCCGCCGTGACGTCACCTGTCATTAATATTACACAAAGCCCAAATCTTAATAAATCTTTTCTTTTAATGATCCTCCAAAAATCGAGGCGTTTGCGCCGTCATATATCCATTTTTTGGTCTCCTCGATTACTGCGCATGCCACTTATCCTTCCAGCCTTATAAATAGGGCCAGGGGTCCCTTTTCACTCTCCCCCCTTTGCCTTCTCGTCTTCAACCTCGCGACGCATCTGAACACTGCCGCCACCGACCTCGTCAACTTCCTCGACTCCGGCCGCTGCATCGACCTAAACGAGACCAGAGAACTGCGGCGCCTCTCCATTGCTCAGTGGATCTAGTAAGCACCTTATCTTCCCCACCATAGATCTCCATTGGGGTTTCTGAAGTTCTTATGAGTTCATCATCGTTCTTCATCACACCTCTGTTTAATCCTTACTTTGATCCAAAGATGGTTTTTAAAACATGCGGAATCTATTTCTATCCCTTTTATTAATCATTGAATATGCCTCCTAGATGCAGAAATCTTGCCAATATATTAGCTCTTCCGCTGCTGCGATACTAGGTTTTGATTTTATTTTATTTTCCGAACAGCGTCAGATCCAAAATTGATTGCACCAATCTGTAAAACCTGTTTATCCAACACTTAGCAGAATTCGCTCTTGATAGATCTTAAATACCATTATTGTCATGGCGGCTTACATCACCAATTATAATTAGTCATATGTCATTAGGCCCCGTTTAAGCCGCCAATGTGAATATATGCTACAACGTTTATCTCCGGCTTAGCAAATCAACTTGAACCGGCAAATTTTCTTTCTTTTAGGCTTCTTACCTTACAATGCCGAAGGCAGTCACCTCATGTAATTGGGTTCCCTCTATTTGTCACTGAGAACATGCTCAAGGATTTTTTTCAAAGTCGGCTTTTAACCAGCAAAAATCATCATGCATTGGCGCGCTCCTAAACCAAGTGAGGAAAAACCTCAACCGCTGGATGGTGAGATCATTGTTTTTACTGATCATATGAGTCGGCGCTTCTCACCACCTGGGTCCAAATTTTTCCAAGACGTTCTGCACTTCTTTCAACTTCATCCTCAAGACATCGGACCCAATTCTGTATCAAACATCTGTAATTTTCAAGTCTTCTGCGAAGTATACCTTCAAGAGGAACCCAGTGTTGAACTCTTCAGGGAATACTTTTATCTGAACCGGCAGAACGAGTTTACCAATGGCCCCAGCTTAGAACTTGGCGGGGCCTCAATTCAACGGAGAAGAGATGCTATCTTCCCCTATGCTCAGCTGCCAGGTCACCCCAAAGATTGGAACCAGACATGGTTTTATTGTAAAGACACTTCTCCGGCTGATGAGAATCCACTGTCGGGTTATCGTGTCCAGCGGCTCGATCCAAAACACCATCTTCCCAAACGGCTTACCACTGCTGAACGTGCACAGCTTGCACCAACTATTTCAAAGGTCAAGGCCTTACTGGGAAATGGGTTAACCGGTATTGACTGGGTTTGGTGCTGGGTTTCTTGGAGACTCATACCCTTGAGCCGCCGATCCGGCTTAATGTGCACTTATACGGGTGATGCAAAAGATCCACTGCGCTACTGCTCCGTGAGTTTAACTGATAACGCAATCAATGAAATGACAAAGACCCTTCTGAATGAAAGCCTGGAAAGCTGCAGCAAAGTGGGACTGAACCCTTTCTGCAAACTTAACCCGCCACCAGCCGTGAGTCTCCAAATTGTTTACTTTACCTTATCATTCAAATGTTCTATTTAACTCAACTTTGATGACTTTCACAGGCTGAATCCGATTTTTGGAATAAGGAATACGACCATGAAGCTGCCAAGAAAGCGAGAGCCAAAGCAAAAGCCGCCAAGAAGAATAAGAAGAAATTAAGTGCTTCCGAGATGTTTGAACTGGACGACAGTTCTGAGTCGGAGGTAGCCCTTGACTCCCTTGGCTCCTTTTTCAATTATCTTATTGACACTGATTATCATCAGGATGACATGGGGGCCAGCCAAGCGGTTGACGAAGAGGTAACTATTATTTCCTCCAACTCAGCGCCTTTGCTAAGACATAAAATTTGACGAGTAACCCAGAAAGTAAGCTTTTCACACCCCTTAGCTTATTTGGATCCTCACTTTCTTTTGAAGCAACAACAGCATGAGAACCGGCGACAAACTCGAACCAGCGGAGGTGGAGAGTTATCCTCTGGTTTACCAAATACTCCAGCTCCACGAAAACGTCAAAACGAGGTCCCTCCAAATTTAAACTCTTTTATCCTCTGGCGGGTCTGATTCATCAATCACTTAATTTTTCTGATTCGAATTATCAGGGGATAACTCATTCCTCTTCCGGCGACTCATCACGGACCCAGCTGCCGGCCTTCAAGACTGCCCCCGGGTATCAATTTTTATTTTTTACCACTTTGCATCTTTATACTTGTACTAACCTCCCACAACCCTTTGCAGTGGAAAGGCAAAGCCTAGGAAGAAGGCAAAGGTGATCAAGCCGGCTGAAGACCCCAAAGTCCATGAACCGGAGCAGCAAATTCCAGCGTCTGAGGCCTCCGTGCAACAACCAGAAGAGCCTGTCCATGATCCTCCACCAGAAATCCCTGACCTCTCCAGCGATCACACAAACGTCAATCCTTTGCACACTGAATCATCAAGCCCAATTACACCGCCAGAAACACAGACTGAGGATGTTATGATCACTGGCACCGACTCCCAAGAGCCGGGAAAACCTACTGTCTTAGCCAAGCACTCCGCCAAAGAGGAGCTTATTGAAAGGCGGAAAGTGAGATTTGACATTGCCAACTATTCTCAATTAAGCATCAGTGAAGCACTCTCTGGTTATCTCAACTAAGTGCATACCAGCCGCGATCTTGAAATTGACATGGTGAAACAGATGCATCAGAAATATGAGGTATGAACTCCGGCTTGATAAATTATGCATATCCTGTCAGCCCCCAAGTCTATTGTATATATAGGATTGAATATGCTGTAGACTTAGAATAGCCATGAGTATAGAAAGCATCTTTGGTAGAATCCTTCAAAGGCCGGCTTTCACCGTTAGAATGAAACTGGATCTTTAATGATTAACATTGCATCCGTAGCCCCCAAGGGCCTGTTTAATCAGCATGAATGAACCGGTATTGTTCATCATTCTTTATAAATCAAAGCTTACTTGTGTAGCCCCCATGAGCCGGCTGTGGTCGTTTGCGGCACAACCGGGACATCATAAAATAGTAATGAAACACGAGCAATATGCATTAGCCCCCAAGTGCCAAGTGCTCTTGCTTGCTAAGTGCTTGGTGATACGTCTCCAACATATCTATAATTTTTGATTGTTCCATGCTATTATATTATCCATCTTGGATGTTTTATATGCATTTATATGTTGTTTTATATGATTTTTAGGACTAACCTATTAACCTAGAGCCCAATGCCAGTTTCTGTTTTTTCCTTGTTTTTGAGTTTTATAGAAAAGGAATACCAAACGGAGTCCAATTGACGTGCCAATTTTTGATGATTTTTTATGGACCAAAAGAAGCCCCTAAAGTAAAAGAGTTGGGCCAGAAGAGTCTCGAGCCATCCACGAGGGTGGAGGGCGCGCCCTACCCCCTGGGCGCGCCCCCTATCTCGTGGATGACTCGGAGACCCCCCCTGACGTGAGACCGACGCCAAAAATTCCTATAAATACAGAAACCCCCAGAAAGAAACCTAGATCAGGAGTTCCGCCGCCGCAAGCTTCTATAGCCACCAAAAACCAATTGGGACCCTGTTTCGGCACCCTGCCGGAGGGGGGAATCATCACCGATGGCCATCTTCATCATCCCGGCGCTCTCCATGACGAGGAGGGAGTAGTTCACCCTCGGGGCTGAGGGTATGTACCAGTAGCTATGTGTTTGATCTCTCTCTCTCTCTCGTGTTCTTGATATGGCACGATCTTGATGTATCGCGAGCTTTGCTATTATAGTTGGATCTTATGATGTTTCTCCCCCTCTACCTTCTTGTAATGGATTGAGTTTTCCCTTTGAAGTTATCTTATCGGATTGAGTCTTTAAGGATTTGAGAACACTTGATGTATGTCTTGCATGGGATACCCGTGGTGACAATGGGGTATTCTATTGATTCACTTGATGTATGTTTTGGTGATCAACTTGCGGGTTCCGTGACCTTGGGAATCTATGCATAGGGGTTGGCACATGTTTTCGTCTTGACTCTCCGGTAGAAACTTTGGGGCACTCTTTGAAGTTCTTTGTGTTGGTCGAATAGATGAATCTGAGATTGTGTGATGCATATCGTATAATCATACCCACGGATACTTGAGGTGACATTGGAGTATCTAGGTGACATTAGGGTTTTGGTTAATTTGTGTCTTAAGGTGTTATTTTACTATGAACTCTAGGGCTGTTTGTGACACTTATAGGAATAGCCCAATGGATTGGTCGGAAAGAATAACTTTGAGGTGGTTTTGTACCCTACAATAATCTCTTTGTTTGTTCTCCGCTATTAGTGACTTTGGAGTGACTCTTTGTTGCACGTTGAGGGATTGTTATATGATCCAATTATGTTATTATTGTTGAGAGAACTTGCACTAGTGAAAGTATGAACCCTAGGCCTTGTTTCCTAGCATTGCAATACCGTTTATGCTCACTTTTACCACTTGCTACCTTGCTGTTTATATATTTTCAGATTACAAAAACCTATATCTACCATCGATATTGCACTTGTATCACCATCTCTTCGCCGAACTAGTGCACCTATACAATTTACCATTGTATTGGGTGTGTTGGGGACACAAGAGACTATTTGTTATTTGGTTGCAGGGTTGCTTGAGAGAGACCATCTTCATCCTACGCCTCCCACGGATTGATAAACCTTAGGTCATCCACTTGAGGGAAATTTGCTACTGTCCTACAAACCTCTGCACTTGGAGGCCCAACAACGTCTACAAGAAGAAGGTTGTGTAGTAGACATCAAGCTCTTTTCTGGCGCCGTTGTCGGGGAGGTTAGTGCTTGAAGGTATATCTTTAGATCTTGCAATTGAATCTTATAGTTTCTTGTTTTATCACTAGTTTAGTTTATAAAAGAAAACTACAAAAAAATGGAATTGAGGTTGCCTCATATGCTTCATCTTTTTAATGTCTTCCGTGAAAATAAGGATTCTGATAATTGTGCCAAAGTGTTAGAAGAAGAATGCTATAAAATGTTTGGCATACAATCTTTGAATGAGGAGCATGATTGCAATGTTGTTAGTATGAACTCTTTGAATATCCATAGTACTAATGATGATTGCACTAGTAATGATAAAAATGTCTCTTATAAGCATGTCAATTTTTGTGGAGTGCATAGAGCTTGCAAGCACACACCAAATAGGGAAGATAGATTTTGCAAGAGGCATAAGTATTTAGAAACTAAATGGTTGCAAGAGAGGCTAGATGCTTGTGCTGAAAATTTAAAATTTCTTTGCCATCCTTCTGAACTTTGCAATGAACATGATCATTTAAATCTCCAATGCAAATTGTTTCATGATCGAACCATGTCCAAAAATTGTGATGACTTGATTTCCCTTGCGCATCATAATGAACTTAGTTTGCTTGTGGGTTATGAACAAATGAAACGTATAACTAATGATCTTCCAAAATTTGTCCTGGATAAGGTTCTTGATTTTGATCTAGAGGAAATTTATATGTATTGTGCAGTGAATTGCATTGAAAATCCTTATATTGCCAATTACATAAAGACATGAAAACAAATAGAAGATGAAGAGAATACTAATGAAAGGGAATAGATTTCCCAATATCCTCCTATTCTTTCTTATGATGAATCAGGTATCGAGGAGGAGCTTTCTATTCAACCAATCTCATTAATAAGGAGCTCAAAAAAGAGGATTAAACCCACACATGATGCGAAGAAGAAAAAGAAAAGACGTAGAAGCAAAGGTAAAAAGGTATCCCTCCCAAATGATGTTGCTCCTATTACTCATTGTGATGATGATAATTGCTATACTATTGGTGCTATCCATACTATTAATGATGAGAGTGATTATGCTTATGATATGAAAAGGCCCAAGCTTGGGGATGCTATGTTTGATGAGAATGGCAAGTTTGAGAATTTATTTGCTGCAATTAATGTTTTTTCCAAGCTTGGGGATGCTATGTTTAATGAAGATGATATTTTTAGTCTCCCAAGTTTTGATGAGCAAATTTATTGTGATGATAGCATGCCCCCTATTTATGATGATTATATTGGTGAAAGTGAGTTTGGAAGAGTGTCAACTTTAGGAAGTAATGATCCCACTATTTTGGAGGATGTTGAATATTATTGTGATAATTATAAAAGTGGATTTGCAGAGGTCATGGCATTATTTAGTAATGATTCCACTATCTTGGAAGAGGTTTCAATTGATTATGATGAGAACAAAGTTGCTACTTATGATGATTATTGTGATGATAGTTATGTTATAAAAAGTAGTGATGATTATATTTACAAAACTTGTCATGATTATGATTACCCTTTTTAGAACATTACTCCTTTAATGTGGGAACAATTTATAGTATTCGAGTTTCTTATGATACTCCCACTATTCCAAATGAGAAGAATTTTGCTTATGTGGAGAGTAGTAAATTTTCTATGCTTGTAGATCATGAAAAGAATTCTTTATGTGATGGTTATATTGTTGAATTTATTCATGATACTACTGAAAAATATTATTAGGGAGGAATATATGCTTGTAGGAATTGCAATAATATCAAGTTTCCTCTCTATGTGTTAAAAGTTTTGAAGTTATGCTTGTTTTGTCTTCCTATGCTAGTTGATTCTTGTTCCCATAAATTGTTTGCTCAAAAAATCCCTATGCATAGGAAGTGGGTTAGGCTTAAGTGTTTTAGTCATATTCTTCATGATGCTCTGTTTATGTTTCAATTCTTATCTTTTATGTGAGCATCATTGAAATCGTCATGCCTAGCTAAAAAGGCATTAAAGAGAAGCGCTTGTTGGGAGACAACCCAACATTTAACCCTACTGTTTTTGTATGTCCACATGATTAAGCTACTTTGGTAATCATGTTTTATATTTTTTGTTTCAATAAAGTGCCAAGTAAAGCCTTTAGGATAGCTTGTGGTGATAGTTGTGTTGATCCTGCTGAAAATCAGAAACTTTTGCGCTCAGTAAATAATTTCCAGAATCTTATTGAAACGTGCTTTTGACTTGATTATTTTTGCTATGGATTGGTGCACAAATTTCTCAGGTGGAACTAATTTTTTTAGAATTTTTGGAGTTACAGAACTATTCGAGAGTTACAGATTACTACAGACTATTCTGTTTTTTGACAGATTCTGTTTTTTTATGTGTTGTCTGCTTATTTTGATGAATCCATGAGTAGTATCGGAGGGTATGAACCATAGAGAAGTTGGAATACAGTAGATATAACACCAATATGAATAAAGAATGAGTTCACAACAGTACCAAAAGTGGTGATTTATTTTCATATACTAACGGAGCTTATGAGTTTTCTGTTGAGTTTTGTGTTGTGAAGTTTTCAAGTTTTGGGTAAAGATTCGATGGACTATGGAATAAGGAGTGGCAAGAGCCTAAGCTTGGGGATGCCCAGGATGGCATCCCCTCTTTCGTCTTCGTTCATCGGTAACCTTACTTGGAGCTACATTTTTATTCACCACATGATATGTGTTTTGCTTGGAGCGTCATTTTATTTTATTTTGTTTTGCTTGCTGTTTGAATAAAATCCCAAGATCTGAAATTCTTAAATGTTAGAGAGTCTTTACATAGTTACATAATTATTCGACTACTCATTGATCTTCACTTATATCTTTTGGAGTAGTTTGTCATTTGCTCTAGTGCTTCACTTTATCTTTTTAGAGCACGGCGGTGGTTTTATTTTGAAGAAATAGATGAACTCTCATGCTTCACTTATATTATTTTGAGAGTCTTTATAACAGCATGGTAATTTGCTTTGGTTATGAATTTAGTCCTAATATGATAGGCATCCAAGAGGGATATAATAAAAACTTTCATATAAAGTGCATTAAATAGTATGAGAAGTTTGATTCTTTATGATTGTTTTGAGATATGAAGATGGTGATATTAGAGTCATGCTAGTTGAGTAGTTGTGAATTTGAGAGATACTTGTGTTAAAGTTTGTGATTCCCGTAGCATGAACGTATGGTGAACCGTTATGTGATGAAGTCGGAGCATGATTTATTTATTGATTGTCTTCCTTATGAGTGGCGGTCGGGGACGAGCGATGGTCTTTTCCTACCAATCTATCTGCCTAGGAGCATGCGCGTAGTACTTCGTTTCGATAACTAATAGATTTTTGCAATAAGTATATGAGTTCTTTATGACTAATGTTGAGTCCATGGATTATACGCACTCTCACCCTTCCACCATTGCTAGCCTCTCTAGTACCACGCAACTTTCGCCAGTACCATACACCCACCATTACCTTCCTCAAAACAGCCACCATACCTACCTATTATGGTATTTCCATAGCCATTCCGAGATATATTGCCATGCAACTTCCCACCGTTCCGTTTATTATGACACGCTTCATCATTGTCATATTGCTTTGCATGATCATGTAGTTGACATCGTATTTGTGGCAATGCCACCTTCATAATTCTTTCATACATGTCACTCTTGATTCATTGTACATCCCGGTACACCGGCGGAGGCATTCATATAGAGTCATATTTTGGTCTAAGTATCGAGTTGTAATTCTTGAGTTGTAAGTAAATAAAAGTGTGATGGTCATCATTATTAGAGCATTGTCCCATGTGAGGAAAGGATGATGGAGACTATGATTCCCCCACAAGTCGGGATGAGACTCCGGACGAAAAAAGAGAGAAAAAAGAGGCCATAAAAAAGAGAGAAGGCCCAAAAAACAAAAAAAAATGAGAGAAAAAGAGAGAAGGGGCAATCCTACTATCCTTTTTCCACACTTGTGCTTCAAAGTAGCACCATGATCTTCATGATAGAGAGTCTCCTATGTTGTCACTTTCATATACTAGTGGGAATTTTTCATTATAGAACTTGGCTTGTATATTCCAATGATGGGCTTCCTCAAAATTCCCTAGGTCTTCGTGAGCAAGCGAGTTGGATGCACACCCACTTAGTTTCTTTTTGAGCTTTCATACACTTATAGCTCTAGTGCATCCGTTGCATGGCAATCCCTACTCACTCACATTGATATCTATTGATGGGCATCTCCATAGCCTGTTGATACGCCTAGTTGATGTGAGACTATCTTCTCCCTTTTTGTCTTCTCCACAACCACCATTCTATTCCACCTATAGTGCTATGTCCTTGGCTCATGCTCATGTATTGCATGAAGATTGAAAAAGTTTGAGAACATCAAAAGTATGAAACAATTGCTTGGCTTGTCATCGGGGTTGTGCTTGCTTTGGCCATGTTATTTTGAGAAGACATGATTGCTTTGTTAGTATGCTTGAAGTATTATTGTTTTCATGTCAATATAAAACTTTTGTTTTGAATCTTATGGATCTGAATATTCTTGCCACAATAAAGAAGATTACATTGATAAATATGTTCGGTAGCATTCCACATCAAAAATTCTGTTTTTATCATTTACCTACTCGAGGACGAGCAGGAATTAAGCTTGGGGATGCTTGATACGTCTCCAACGTATCTATAATTTTTGATTGTTCCATGCTATTATATTATCCATCTTGGATGTTGTATATGCTATTTTATATGATTTTTAGGACTAACCTATTAACCTAGAGCCCAGTGCCAGTTTCTGTTTTTTCCTTGTCTTTTGAGTTTTACAGAAAAGGAATACCAAACGGAGTCCAATTGACATGCCAATTTTGATGATTTTTTATGGACCAAAAGAAGCCCCTAAAGTAAAAGAGTTGGGCCAGAAGAGTCTCGAGCCATCCACGAGGGTGGAGGGCGCACCCTACCCCTGGGCGTGCCCCCTATATCGTGGATGACTCGGAGACCCCCCTGACGTGAGACCGACGCCAAAAATTCCTATAAATACAGAAATCCCCAGAAAGAAACCTAGATCGGGAGTTCCGCCGCCGCAAGCCTCTGTAGCCACCAAAAACCAATCGGGACCCTATTCCGGCACCCTGCCGGAGAGGGGAATCGTCACCGGTGGCCATCTTCATCATCCCGGCGCTCTCCATGACGAGGAGGGAGTAGTTCACCCTCGGGGCTGAGGGTATGTACCAGTAGCTATGTGTTTGATCTCTCTCTCTCTCTCGTGTTCTTGATATGGCATGGTCTTGATGTATCGTGAGCTTTGCTATTATAGTTGGATCTTATGATGTTTCTCCCCCTCTACCTTCTTGTAATGGATTGAGTTTTCCCTTTGAAGTTATCTTATCGGATTGAGTCTTTAAGGATTTGAGAACACTTGATGTATGTCTTGCGTGGGATACCCGTGGTGACAATGGGGTATTCTATTGATTCACTTGATGTATGTTTTGGTGATCAACTTGCGGGTTCCGTGACCTTGGGAATCTATGCATAGGGGTTGGCACGCGTTTTCGTCTTGACTCTCCGGTAGAAACTTTGGGTCATTCTTTGAAGTTCTTTGTGTTGGTTGAATAGATGAATCTCGAGATTGTGTGATGCATATCGTATAATCATACCCACGGATACTTGAGGTGACATTGGAGTATCTAGGTGACATTAGGGTTTTGGTTGATTTGTGTCTTAAGGTGTTATTTTACTACGAACTCTAGGGCTGTTTGTGACACTTATAGGAATAGACCAATGGATTGATCGGAAAGAATAACTTTGAGGTGGTTTCGTACCCTACAATAATCTCTTCGTTTGTTCTACGCTATTAGTGACTTTGGAGTGACTCTTTGTTGTACGTTGAGGGATTGTTATATGATCCAATTATGTTATTATTGTTGAGAGAACTTGCACTAGTGAAAGTATGAACCCTAGGCCTTGTTTCCTAGCATTGCAATACCGTTTACGCTCACTTTTACCACTTGCTACCTTGCTGTTTATATATTTTCAGATTACAAAAACCTATATCTACCATCCATATTGCACTTGTATCACCATCTCTTCGCCAAACTAGTGCACCTATACAATTTACCATTGTATTGGGTGTGTTGGGGACACAAGAGACTCTTTGTTATTTGGTTGCAGGGTTGCTTGAGAGAGACCATCTTCATCCTACGCCTCCCACGGATTGATAAACCTTAGGTCATCCACTTGAGGGAAATTTGCTACTGTCCTACAAACCTCTGCACTTGGAGGCCCAACAACGTCTACAAGAAGAAGGTTGGGTAGTAGACATCACTTGGGACTTATTCATATTTGCCGTTGTATGAAGAATTTTTCTGTACGCATTAGTCCCCAAGTACCAAGTGTTGTTGCTTGCAAAAGGCTTGGGACTTTTATTCCTGTAACCCGAATATGAATATGATTGCAAATCTGTGCATGTACAGGACGCCACTACTCAACTTCAATCGCAATTGGCTGATGCGAAAACCCGGCTGGAGCATCAAGAATCTGAGACCCGGAGGCCGACTCAAAATTCAAATTTAGTTTAGCTGAAACAGAAAAACTGAAGACCAGTTTTGATACTGAAAGAACCGCCTGGGCTGAGGAGAGGGCTGCTCTGATATAGCGGGCTGAAAAAACTGAACCTTCTCTTCAAGAGATAACCACTGAGCTTACCGGCTTAAAACACCGCATATCCTAGATGATTTCTGCTATCTTTGGTAATTAGCATTGCTAGAATCATAACCGAGTCTTATCTTTCATGTCATAAACTATCTCTGATCAATCCGCAATTTTTACACAGATCCTATGAGCAACAACCTTGGTCAAGAAATGCTTGTGAAGCTCAAGGCCGTATATACGTTTGTTGAACAACTATATACTGGAACTCAGCGCACGCTGACCACGATTTCTCCAACTAATCAAGCACCCACTCTGTTGAGTGACGTCTTGGAAAAACTTTATGTTCTGCCTGCTAGGATTGAAGAGATAAAGCGGTCATCTGCAAGAGCCGGTGCCGTGACGGTCTTAAGTCGGGCCAAGGCATGGCAAGCAGAGCTAGACCCGGCCGAGCTAGCTACTGGGTATCCAAGCTTGAAAGAAGATGGCACTCCCTTTGACAAGAAAGACTTCGCTGCCTGCGTGAAGGAGATACGTCCCCTGGCCAGTCTAATTGCTAATGAAACCGATCTTTCAAAATATCAGCTGGCTTATGATATGGAGAATCAGAAGATCCCCCAATCTGTAAGCATACTTTCGCCCCTGAAGTTGATCCGTCCGAACTTATAGATGATGAAGCTGAATTCCAAGCCTTGTGTGGCATTGATTGGTCATCACCAAACTTCAAGACGACGAAGGAGGACGAAGAACCGGCAAAGGATGATCCAGAAGCTTCAAGCCGTCAAGGCCAAGAAGATTGATCCGCTGGGCGGTTCATATATTTGATCTTCTGAAAAAACACTTAAACATTTGGGCTCGCTGAGTCATGTAATAGTTTAGTTGAACTCTGATCTGCCGTGCCATCGTGCACGTTTTGCGTTACATAACACTGTTGATCCGCCAGTTGAAGATATGCCTCTTATGCGTATAATATCATTATATAGGGCAGATTGTATTTCTTTGTTCTGCAGAAAAACAGATCACAAAATTGCCCTGGCGGTTTACCGCCGGGCGGGTCACAATGCCCAGCATAAACCTGCCGGTGACTACAGAAGTCCATAACCAGGGCTGGTGTAATTATAACTTGTATAAAAAACAAAGCACCGTACCTGTGATATTTGCTCACACTGTCAGTTTAATCAAACTGTGAAATAAGGGTTATAACCCATAAATTGAGAGCTCCACGTCCTGCTTCCATTGATTCATACTGCCGGCTTGTAACGCCAAACACCGCAGGGGGTAGCATCCCAGGCATAGAGTACTGTACTCTGAATATATTATTATTATTCCCTGGCGACTTAGAGTCTGCGGTCAGGGTGGGTTATAAAAAACCCAAAAATTTGCTCAAATATGAGACATAGTCAGGGCTCGTGGCCCGACTTGTAAAAAATTATATGGTAAGAAAAAAGGGGTGATATAAATCCAAAACGAAAAAAATCCAAAAACACGAGGCTTTTATAGGCCGCCGAGCCAAAATATCTTCTTCAATGAAACTAGCATGATAGCCATTGGAATATCCGCGCTTTCTGTTGAGCCGGCTCTCACATGACCCAATCGACATTTTAACCCGGATAAGTTCAGGGTCTTATTAAAAGATTGACTTATCGAAAGTACGCGGGGTTGGAGTAGCATCGTGCAAAACAGGCCGGTGTAACCAAGTTTCAAGGAAGGCAGCTGAATAGCCTGAGTTTATTCTTGCTTTACGTAAGCCGGCTCTCTTATGACTCAATCAATGTTTTTAACCTTAACAAGTGCAGGGTCTTAATTAAAAGATTGACTATTAAGAACATAGCAGGTCATTCAGGATTACCTGATAGAGAAGCATCTGGCACACAGGCAGAATAACCCGGATTTTTGATGAATACACCTGGCGTCCAAGCCAATCCAAAGGGTGAATATAGCTGTGTTCATTGAACAGGAAGCCCCCAAGTGATATATTTCTAAGCTGTGCTTAGCTGGTACCTATGTTTGAGATGTGTTGTGCATCCAACTCTCTTTGGTCCCTGTAATTTGGGCGTCAAGCCTCTTAAGTGATCATGTGAAATGACAATAAAGACCCAGTTTTGAAGAAGTGAAAATGAAAGAGGCCCTGAATTATCAGGGGTGCCGGCTTTATTATACTTATGATAATATATACATCATCAAACTATGTACATCACGAGAGCCGGTGGCTCAAGTATAGTAAGGCCGAAGATGAGCAATATTCCACGGCCGACGGGTCTCCTCCTCCGATTTGCGTGAGTCCTTGTGGTCTTGAATGTCAATAAGATAATATGACCCATTATTCAGATTCTTGTTGACCACAAAAGGACCTTCCCAAGGTGGGGATAGTTTATGCATATCAGTCTGATCCTAGATAAGCTAGAGCACCAAGTCGCCTTCTTGAAAGGTTCTGGTTTTAACCTGGCGGCTGTGATAACGGCGTAGATCTTGTTGGTAAATCGCCGAATGAGCCACCGCAAGGTCACGCTCCTCATCCAACAGGTCAAGTGCATCCTAACGTGCTTTTTCACTAACAGCTCCAACACAAGCCACCACACGGGGTGAATCTTGACGGATGTCACTAGGAAGAACCGCCTCCGCTCCATAAACCATGAAGAAAGGTGTGTAACCCGTAGATCTGTTGGGGGTAGTATTGATACTCCATAATACCGAGGGTAATTCCTCCACCCAACAACCCGGCGTCCTTTGCAAAGGGACCATAAGCCGGGGCTTGATACCTCGTAGAATCTCTTAATTAGCTTGCATGGCTTGACCATTGGACTGGGGGTGAGCTACTGAGGATACATCAAGCCAAATATGCTCTCATTGACAAAATTCTTTCATAACACCTTGGATAGATTAGTGCCATTATCAGTTACAATGCTGTGGGGAAAGCCAAAACGGAAAATCACCTTTTTGATGAATTGAACCGCCGTTGCTGCGTCACACTTACTAACCGGCTCTGCTTCAACCCACTTTGTAAATTTGTCAACCGCCACCAAAAGGTGGGTCTTTTTATCCTTGGACCTTTTGAAAGGCCCAACCATATCAAGCCCCCATGTCGCAAATGGCCAAGCGATTGGAATCATCCTCAATTCTTAAGCCGGTACATGAGCTCGTCGTGAGAACTTCTGACAACCATCACATTTAATGACCAGATCCTCAGCATCAGCATGAGCCGTCAGCCAATAAAACCCATGAAGGAAAACCTTGGCCACAAGAGATTTAGAGCTGGCATGATGACCACAATCTCCTTCATGAATCTCTCGCAGAATCTCACAGCCTTCTTCAAGAGAAACACAACGTTGAAACACCCCTATGACACTGTGATGATGCAACTCTCCATTGACAATAGTCATTGACTTAGACCGCCGGGTTATCTGCCTGGCCAAAGTTTCATCCTCAGGTAACTCGCCCGGGTCATATAAGCCAAATATGTAACTGTCCAATCAGGAATAGCATGAAGAGTCGCCACCAATTGTGCTTCCGGGTCAGGAATAGCAAGATCCTCCTCTGTAGGTAATTTGACAGAAGGGTTATGCAGAATATCCAGGAAAGTGTTAGGTGGCACCGGCTTACGCTGAGACCCTAACCGGCTTAAAGCATCAGTCGCCTCATTTTTCCTGCGATCAACATGTTCAACTTGATAACCCTTGAAGTGACCCACAATAGCATCAACCTCTCGACGATAAACCGCCATGAGTGGATCCTTAGAATCCCAGGTGACGGAAACTTGCTAAGCTACCAGATCTGAGTCGCCGAAACACCTCACCCGGCTTAAGTTCATCTCCTTAGCCATGCGAAGACCATGGAGCAAGGCCTCATACTCAGCTGCATTGTTAGTGCAAGGGAACATCAACCGGAGAACATAAGAAAAATTATCACCTCGTGGGGAAGTTAAGACAACTCCCGCCCCCGAGCCTTCCAACTGCCTGGTACCATCAAAGTGAATAGTGCATATGTGCTATCTGGCTTCTCCTCAGGCATCTGCAACTCTATCCAATCATTGATAAAATCCACAAGTGCTTGAGATTTGATGGCTGTACGGGGCACATATTTTAAACCATGAGGCCCAAGCTCAATGGCCCATTTGGCTACCTGACTTGTCGCTTCTCTGTTTTGAATGATATCCCCTAAAGGGGCAGAACTAACCACAGTGATAGGGTGACCCAGAAAATACTGCTTAAGCTTCCGGCTAGCCATGAAAACCCCATATACAAGCTTCTGCCAATGTGGATACCTCTGTTTGGACTCAATAAACACCTCACTGATATAGTAAACCGGCCGTTGAACCAGATGCTCCTTCCCTGACTCCTTCCTTTCCACCACAATGGCTACACTGACCGCTCGGCTATTGGCAGCCACATATAATAATAAAGGCTCCTTGTCAATGGGAGCAGCAAGAACCGGCGGCTCAGCCAATTGTTTCTTCAAGGCCTCAAATGCCTGATCAGCAGCATCACTCCAGACAAAGTGATCTGTCTTCTTCATCATCTGGTACAGAGGGATAGCCTTCTCACCCAACCGGCTTATGAACCGGCTTAAGGTCGCAATACGACCCACCAAACGCTGAACATCATTGATACACGTCGGCTTAGCCAGAGAGGTGATAGCCTTTATCTTCTCCGGGTTAGCCTCAATACCCCGTTCGGAAACCAGAAAACCCAAAAGCTTACCTGCCGGTACACCAAAAACACACTTTGCCGGGTTAAGCATCATCTTATAAACCCGGTGAAAGCACAAGTGCTCCCTGGGTGGCTTTGGTAATTAATGTCAACATATCTCCTGTTGGACTAATGTTTTTATCTAGAATATTTCAGACAAGTTCAACAGATGGAGTGGCGTGGACAAGAGGATGTGGAACCCCTTCAAGGTGCTAAGGACAAAGGATTGGCTCAAGCTCAAAAGCTCAAGACTCTACATTTTACTTTTAGTGATCCAAGATCACATTGAGTCCATAGGAAAGCCAATACTATTAAAAGGGGATGAGGTGTTGCTTAATGGCTTGCTTGCTCAAAGTGCTTAGTGATATGCTCCAAAGCCCTCAACCACCTTCTCATATCCACATATGTCCCAAACCAAAAGTCAAACTCAGCCCCACCGAAACATTCTATCCGGCGTCACCGAGTTCACTTGACATAGCCACTGCCACAAACCCTAGTCACTTCGATCTCACCGATAGGGATCTCAGTCTCACCGAGATGGGCTTGCAAACTCTCTGTTGCCTGTTGCAATAATTTTGCTCTTACCAAGATTTGTAGTCAGCCTCACCGAGTTTGCCTGACCAACTCTCTGGTTAGCTTATTACCAAAATCGGTCCCACCGAGTTTGTGTAATCGGTCAAACCGAGATGAGGTTTTACCCTAACCCTAGCACATTGGTTCCACCGAGTTGATCATATCGGTCCCACCAAAATGCCTAACGGTCACCTTATAAGCTGGATCGGTCCGACTGAGTTTTCTGATTCGGTCCCACCAAGTTTGGTGATTTGTGTGTAACGGTTAGCTTTTGTGTGGAGGCTATATATACCCCTCCACCCACTCTTCATTCGTGGAGAGAGTCATCAGAACATGCCTACACTTCCAGCATACATTTTCTGAGAGAGAACCACCTACTCATGTGTTGAGGTCAAGATATTCCATTCCAACCACATAAATCTTGATCTCTAGCCTTCTCCAACTTGCTTTCCACTCAAATCATCTTTCGACCAAATCCAAATCTGTGAGAGAGAGTTGAGTGTTGGGGAGACTATCATTTGAAGCACAAGAGCAAGGAGTTCATCATCAACACACCATCTATTACCTTTTGGAGAGTGGTGTCCCCTAGATTGGTTAGGTGTCACTTGGGAGCCTCCGTCAAGATTGTGGAGTTGAACCAAGGAGTTTGTACGGGCAAGGAGATCGCATACTTCGTGAAGATCTACCCTAGTGAGGCAAGTCCTTCGTGGGCGATGGCCATGGTGGGATAGACAAGGTTGCTTCTTCGTGGACCCTTCGTGGGTGGAGCCCTCCGTGGACTCGCACAACCGTTACCCTTCGTGGGTTGAAGTCTCCATCAACGTGGATGTACGATAGCACCACCTATCGGAACCACGCCAAAAATCTCCGTGTCCCCAATTGCGTTTGCACACTCCAATCCTACCGCTTTACATTCTCGCAAGTTGCATGCTTTACTTTCCGCTGCTCATATACTCTTGTCATGCTTGCTTGATATGTTTTGTGAATGTTTAAACATGTGCTAAAACTCCACCTCAACTTGAAGAAATTAAAAACTGCCACTTTTCTTGCTAAGAGTCTATTCACCCCCTCTAGACACCTCTTCTCGATCCTTTCAATTGGTATCAGAGCATTGATCTCCATTGTTTGGTTTAAACACCTTTGGAGGAAGATGGATGAGTCTACGTTGGGGAATCTTAGACGTAGAGTGCCTATACTTGATGGAGAGTACTTTCATGAGTAAAAAATGAGATGCTTGTGATTTTCAATGAATTTCACTTGAACAAGTACATTACTAGTCCTTGCATTCCCCCTAGTGATCCTTTTCATCCCTCTCCCGATGAGGATCTTGACATGATTCGCAATCTTAGAACTGTTAATCTTATCACTAGAGGATTGCCTAAAAATTTGATTGCTAGCTTACCTGCTCTTGATTATGTTTACACCATATGGAGATTTCTTGAGGAATGATTCCCAAATTATTCCTTGAAAATCTAGATGAGATTCTCCATAAGTCTATTGCCTTGAATAGGATGAGCACTAGTGATCCTAAGTTTGATGATTGCCTGTTTGAGCTTCGTGATCTCATGCGTGCCAAAGGAGATGTTGGAATTATTAGCAATATCATTTCCGAAGTCATTAGAATCCATAGAGATGAACATTGTTATGGTCATACTTCTAATGAATCACCTTCTCTAGGAAATGATCCATAGAGATGAACATTAGAATCCATAGAGATGAACATGGATACTATGATGAGGATGATGATAATGACCTTGATGATGCAATGAGACACTTTGGTCTTATGGCTAATCTTCACGGCTACATGGCTGGAGGGAAAGGAATGGGTCCTTGATAGTGCATGTACCGATCATATGACCAGAGACAAGGATATGTTTCGTGAGCTTGCTGAAAACGACGGCCCTCGGAAGTATGTCACTTTTGGTGATAACTCAAAGGGTATGGTGGTTGGCCTTGGTAAGGTGGCCATCTCACATGATAGCTCCATACAAAATGTTATGCTCGTTGAATCTCTTGGCTACAATTTACTTTCCGTATCTAGACTTGCTGACTTTGGTTTCAATGTCCAATTTACTGAAGTAGATTGCCAAGTGTTTCATAGAGATAATCATAAAATGGTCTTTACCGGTATACGTAGAGGTGATATTTACATTGTTGACTTCACTAAAAATGCTCAACCTAGAACTTGCTTAATTGCTAAATCTTCGAAAGGCTGGTTGTGGCATAGAAGGTTAGGTCATGTGGGCATGCGGAATCTTGATAAGCTTATTAAAGGTGATCATATCCTTGGAGTAAAAGATGTTATATTTGACAAGGATAGATTGTGCAGTGCTTGTCAAGCAGGAAAACAGGTTGGAGGAAGTCACCCCGTGAAGAACATCATGACCACGAGAAGACCGCTCGAGCTACTTCATATGGATCTCTTTGGTCCCAATGCCTACAAGAGTCTCGGTGGAAACTCATTTGGTCTAGTTATAGTCGATGATTTTTCAAGATTTACGTGGGTGTTCTTTCTTGATGATAAATCGTAGGTCCAAAAGATCTTCAAGAACTTCGCTAGGAAGGCCCAAAATCAATTTGAAGTGAAGATCAAGAAGGTTCGCAGCGACAACAGAACAGAGTTCAAGAACGCAAATGTGGATACCTTTCTTGATGAAGAAGGGATTTCACATGAGTTCTCGGCTACGTACACACCTCAACAAAATGGAGTTGTTGAGAGGAAGAACCGAACTCTTTTTGAGATGGCAAGAACGATGCTTGATGAGTACAAGATTCCAAAACACTTTTGGGCGGAAGCGGTTGAGACGGCTTGTCATGCAACAAATCGCTTGTATCTTCACAAGCTACTCGGCAAGACGGCATACAAACTCCTCACCGGTAACAAACCCCAAGTTGGATACTTTCGAGTATTTGGCTCAAAGTGTTACATTCTTGATAAGCATCGTCATTCTAATTTTTTTCCTAAATCCCATGAGGGTTTCCTACTTGGTTATGGCTCAAACTCTCACACTTACCGTGTCTACAATAATTTCACCCGAAAGGTTGAAGAGACGGTAGATGTGAAGTTTGATGAATCTAACGGCTTGCAAGTAGAGCAATTGCAAATTGATGTAGGAGACAAAGACCCTTCAGAAGCAATCCAAGACTTGTCTATTGGCAAGATTCGTCCAACGGAGGTGAAGGAGAGTACCTCGTCCGTCCAAGTGGAAGCTTCTACCTCACGACAAGGTGAACCAAGAGTTGACATGGAAGCATCCACAAGTGGGACACATCAAGATGAAGAAAACGAGGAAATGCATCAAGATGAACCTCATCAACCTCCTTCTCCACCACGATGAGAGAACGACAACATCAACAATGAAGAAGGCCAAGAAGAAGGACAAGATGATGAAGAAGATGTTCCACCCCGACCCAAGCAAAAGCTCTCACGAGTTCGAGCAAGAGTCTCAAGAGATCATCCCGTCGAACAAATCTTCAATGATATCCAAAGCGGGAGAATCACTCGCTCTAAAACTCGTTTGGCTACTTTCTGTGAACATTATTCATTCATCACTAGCATTGAACCCATGAAGGTTGAAGAAGCTTTGGAAGATCCGGATTGGATAAATGCCATGCATGAAGAGCTACACAACTTTGAGAGAAACGAAGTGTGGACATTGGTCGAGAAGCCTGACAACAACCACAACATCATTGGTACCAAATGGGTGTTTCGCAACAAGCAAGACAAAGATGGACAAGTCGTTCGCAACAAAGCACGTCTCGTCGCCCAAGGCTACACTCAAGTCGAAGGTATGGACTATGGCGAGACATATGCCCCTGTTGCTAGACTTGATTCCATCCGCATCTTACTTGCCTATGCTAATCACCATGATATCACCTTGTACCAAATGGACATTAAAAGTGCTTTTCTAAATGGTGAAATTGAGGAGGAAGTTTTTGTTAAACAACCTCCTGGCTTTGTTAATCCTAAGAAACCCGACCATGTTTACAAACTTCACAAAGCTCTTTATGGTCTTAAACAAGCTCCTAGAGCGTGGTATAAATGCTTGACCAAGTTCCTTATTTAGAAAGGCTTTGAGATTGGAAAAATAGATTCTACTCTTTTTACTAAAAGGGTTAATGGTGAATTATTTGTGTGCCAAATTTATGTTGATGATATCATATTTGGTTCGAGTAACCCTCATTTTAGTGAAAAGTTTGGGAAGCTAATGTCGAAGAAGTTTGAGATGTCTATGATGAGTGAACTCAAGTTCTTTCTTGGTTTGCAAATCAAGCAAACTAAGGAAGGCACCTTTGTTTCTCAAACAAAGTACACCAAGGACTTATTCAAGAAGTTCAACATGCAAGAAAGCAAAGGTATGAAAACGCCCATGCCTACTAGTGGACATCTTGACTTGACCAAGGATGGCAAATCGGTTGACCAAAAGGTTTACCGCTCTATGATTGGTTTTGTTATATCTATGTGCCTCCCGTCCCGATATTATGCTAAGTGTGTGCATGTGTGCACGATATCAAGCGGCCCCCAAAGAATGTCATCTTAAGGCTGTGAAAAGGATAGCGAGATACTTAATACAAACACCAAATTTTGGCATTTGGTATCCTAAGAGGTCTTCTTTTGATCTTGTTGGCTACTCCGATTCGGACTATGCCGGAGACAAGGTTGATAGAAAGTCCACTTCGGGTACTTGTCAATTTCTTGGAAGATCTCTTGTGTCTTGGTCCTCCAAGAAACAAAACTCGGTATCCTTATCCACCGCTGAAGCGGAATACATTGCCGCCGGTTCATGTTGTGCTCAATTACTTTGGATGACCCAAACTCTTAAAGATTATGGGATCAATGTGAAAAATGTTCCATTGCTTTGTGACAATAAGAGTGCTATTAAGATTGCTCACAATCCCGTGCAACATTCTCGAACTAAGCTTATTGAAGTTCGTCATCATTTCATTCGAGATCATGTTGCTAAAGGGGACATTGATCTTAAGCATGTTCGTACCGATAAGCAATTGGCGGATATATTCACCAAACCGCTTGATGAGAAAGTATTTTCCCGATTGAGAGGTGAATTGAACATCATTGATGCTTCAAACTTGGAGTAGGAACTCTATTTGGATACATGCAAGGCATGAGCCTATGACTAATCCTTGACTTTTTCTCTTATGATGATTGTCATATGTCTTGGATACATTTGTACCCTTGCATGCTATCTAACCCTTGTAGGTACTTGGGTGAATCTAATTCTATGAGATTGCAACTCACTCACATCTTGAGCAATGCTACCTCTTGAGCATGCGTTGGTTTTCCCTTGAAGAGGAAAGGGTGATGCAGCAAAGTAGCGTAAGTATTTCCCTCAATTTTTGAGAACCAAGGTATCAATCCAGTAGGAGGATACACGCAAATCGCCTCGTAGCTACACAAACAAATAAGAACCTTGCAACCAACGCGATAAAGGGGTTGTCAATCCCTTCACGGCCACTTGCAAAAGTGAGATCTGATAGAGATAATAAGATAAATATTTTTGGTATTTTTATGATATAGATTGAAAGTAAAGATTGAAAAGTAAAAATAGATTGGAAACTTATATGATGGAAAATAGACCCGGGGGCCATAGGTTTCACTAGTGGCTTCTCTCAAGATAGCATAAGTATTACGGTGGGTGAACAAATTACTGTCGAGCAATTGATAGAAAAGTGCATAATTATGAGAATATCTAGGCATGATCATGTATATATATAGGCATCACGTCTGCGACAAGTAGACCGAAATGATTCTGCATCTACTACTATTACTCCACACATCGACCGCTATCCAGCATGCATCTAGAGTATTAAGTTCATAAGAACAGAGTAACGCATTAGGCAAGATGACATGATGTAGAGGGATAAACTCAAGCAATATGATATAAACCCCATCTTTTTATCCTCGATGGCAACAATACAATACGTGTCATTTCCCTTTCTATCACTGGGATCGAGCAACGCAAGATTGAACCAAAAGCTAAGCACTTCTCCCATTGCAAGAAACATCAATCTAGTAGGCCAAACCAAACCGATAATTCGAAGAGACTTGCAAAGATAACAAATCATACATAAAAGAATTCAGAGGAGATTCAAATATATTTCGTAGATAATCTTGATCATAAACCCACAATTCATCGGATCTCGACAAACACACCGCAAAAAGAATTACATCGAATAGATCTCTAAGAAGATCGAGGAGAACTTTGTATTGAGATCCAAAGAGAGAGAAGACGCCATCTAGCTAATAACTATGGACCCGAAGGTCTGTGGTAAACTACTCACACATCATCGGAGAGGCTATGGTGTTGATGTAGAAGCCCTCCGTGATTGACTCCCCCTCTGGCGGAGCGTCGGAAAAGGCCCCAAGATGGGATCTCATGGGTACAGAAGGTTGCGGCGGTGGAAATAGGGTTTCGTGGTGCTCCTGGATGTTTTCGAGGTATACGGGTATATATAGGAGGAAGAAGTAGGTCGGTGGAGCTGTGAGGGGCCCACGAGGGTGGGGGGCGCGCCCAGGGGGGCAGGCGCGCCTCCCTGCCTCGTGGCCTCCTCGCTTCTTTCTTGACGTCCACTCCAAGTCCTCTGGATCACGTTTGTTCCAAAAATCACTCTCCCGAAGGTTTCATTCCATTTGGATTCCGTTTGATATTCCTTTTCTGCGAAACACTGAAATAGGCAAAAAAAACAACAATTTGCACTGGGCCTTCGGTTAATAGGTTAGTCCCAAAAATAATATAGAAGTGTATAATAAAGCCCATTAAACATCCAAAACAGATAATATAATAGCATGGAACAATCAGAAAGTATAGATACGTTGGAGACGTATCAAGCAACCTCTACATCACCAAGTCTCTACAACATGGTGGTTGAAGACAAGGAAGCATGAAACCTTTCAACATATCCTTTTGATAAATTCTATATATCAACTTTCATTTGGTATCAAATTTCATGATTGTCATGTTGGATACACAAGTGCTCTTCCTTGCAAGACTAACCCATGTAGGTAGATGAACTCAAAATACAAGTGGTGCCCCCAACCATTGATGCGCTACATCAACCTCGAGCACTCCACACAAGTTCAACTACATGATCAAGTTCAACACCACCACCCAAGGTATGATATTCCATCTTAGAGAAGCTTTACCCCAAGATATGGGTCAAAGCAGCTCAACAAGATGTGAATACATCAAATGCTTAAACGAAAAATGGTAACCCCAGCTTTAACGATGAGTATGACTTGTGATCAAGTGTTCTCACTTGACTCCTTAGTCAATATACTCTAACATAGGTGACTTTGTCGCCGCCCAATTCTAGATGAAGTTCTATAGTGTTTCTCTGAGTTCTTGCATTTGTTCCTTGGATATTTGTTCCCCTTCCTTTTATCAAAAAAAAACTTCATCTAGATTTTCTTTTCTTTTCTCTGTTTTGTTCTGCATTTCCTGCATCAAATTCGTTGCAAATCCTTCTGTTAATTCCTTGCAAATCTTTGTGAGATCTTATTTTCCTAGTGAGCAGAGGTGACAAATGTTCTCTCTGTGTTGAACTCGGTCATACCGGTCCGTCTCTTTCGGTCAAGCCAATTTGCCACTAGTTCTTGTTTCTTTTGTTCCAGCTCCACTCGATGATTCTTGTCCTCTACCAGCATCATATCCTACATGCTGCTTTGCTCTGTGACTCAAGGACCAAACCTATTTTGACTCATACTCCAAAAGATCCCTTCTTGGAAATTAATGTCAAAGGGGGAGAGAGAGAGATCACATCAAAGCTTAATC
Source organism: Triticum aestivum (assembly GCF_018294505.1). NCBI lineage: Eukaryota > Viridiplantae > Streptophyta > Magnoliopsida > Poales > Poaceae > Triticum > Triticum aestivum. Next base: position 485,767,394 of record NC_057802.1, on the reverse strand, counting down.
ACTTCAAAAGGGGAAGAGAGTACTTCAACAGGGGGAGAAAGGTAATCACATCAAAGGCCCCAGATGCTTGGTGTTCAAGAGGAGAGAAGGCACATGTCTTTAAGAGGGGAAAGACATGCTTATGTTATGTTTGTGTGGTCTGATCTGCTTTTGCTCTGATTTTGTTTCCCTATTTTCTCCCATTATCCAATATAAGATTCAGGGGGAGAAAGACTTCTAGGGAAGGAAATCTTTGAATTCATTGCACATCTTTGACCTTTGGGGACATGTCTATATTTAATAGAGTACCTAGTACTCACTCTCTACATGTTATCCCAATCTTGGTACTCTTGTGGCTTATTTTGTTTGCCCTGTCTAGTAGATGTATCTGTGTTATCTAACCTTGTTTACTCAGGTTCATCTCTTCCTAAGCCAACTCAAGACCACAAGGTAGGTATATGCATCACACTTATGTGAATGAAGATCTCTTGCTAATGTACATATTGTTTGCAAGAAGGAATCATGAACATGAAGTTACATATATTCATACCATTTGCTCTGATGCATATAGCCAAGATACCTGTAACACATTGCTTGCTCTGTCATGTTTATGCATTCACATGCTCTTACATTCCTATTTATATGATTGCATACATGTAGGGGGGAGCCTATGCATGTTACATGTCTTTCCAAAGCTTTACTTGCTATTCTCTATATCCTCATCTAAATCATTGATGTGTGTTGTCATCAATTACCAAAAAGGGGGAGATTGAAAGCACAAGTGCTACCTGGGTGGTTTTGGTAATTAATGTCAACATATCTCCTATTGGACTAATGTTTTTATCTAGAATATTTCAGACAAGTTCAACAGATGGAGTGGCGTGGACAAGAGGACGTGGAACCCCTTCAAGGTGCTAAGGACAAAGGATTGGCTCAAGCTCAAAAGCTCAAGACTCTACATTTTACTTTTAGTGATCCAAGATCACATAGAGTCCATAGGAAAGCCAATACTATTAAAAGGGGATGAGGTGTTGCTTAATGGCTTGCTTGCTCAAAGTGCTTAGTGATATGCTCCAAAGCCCTCAACCACCTTCTCATATCCACATATGTCCCAAACCAAAAGTCAAACTCAGCCCCACCGAAACATTCTATCCGGCGTCACCGAGTTCACTTGACATAGCCACTGCCACAAACCCTAGTCACTTCGGTCTCACCGATAGGGATCTCAGTCTCACCGAGATGGGCTTGCAAACTCTCTGTTGCCTGTTGCAATAATTTTGCTCTTACCAAGATTTGTAGTCAGCCTCACCGAGTTTGCCTGACCAACTCTCTGGTTAGCTTATTACCAAAATCGGTCCCACCGAGTTTGTGTAATCGGTCAAACCGAGATGAGGTTTTACCCTAACCCTAGCACATTGGTTCCACCGAGTTGATCATATCGGTCCCACCAAAATGCCTAACGGTCACCTTATAAACTGGATCGGTCCGACTGAGTTTTCTGATTCGGTCCCACCAAGTTTGGTGATTTGTGTGTAACGGTTAGATTTTTGTGTGGAGGCTATATATACCCCTCCACCCACTCTTCATTCGTGCAGAGAGCCATCAGAACATGTCTACACTTCCAGCATACATTTTCTGAGAGAGAACCACCTACTAATGTGTTGAGGTCAAGATATTCCATTCCAACCACATAAATCTTGATCTCTAGCCTTCTCTAACTTGCTTTCCACTCAAATCATCTTTCCACCAAATCCAAATCTGTGTGAGAGAGTTGAGTGTTGGGGAGACTATCATTTGAAGCACAAGAGCAAGGAGTTCATCATCAACACACCATCTATTACCTTTTGGAGAGTGGTGTCTCCTAGATTGGTTAGGTGTCACTTGGGAGCCTCCGTCAAGATTGTGGAGTTGAACCAAGGAGTTTGTACGGGCAAGGAGATCGCCTACTTCGTGAAGATCTACCCTAGTGAGGCAAGTCCTTCGTGGGCAATGGCCATGGTGGGATAGACAAGGTTGCTTCTTCGTGGACCCTTCATGGGTGGAGCCCTCCGTGGACTCGCGTAACCGTTACCCTTCATGGGTTGAAGTCTCCATCAACGTGGATGTACGATAGCACCACCTATCGGAACCACGCCAAAAATCTCTGTGTCTCCAATTGCGTTTGCACACTCCAATCCTATCCCTTTACATTCTTGCAAGTTGCATGCTTTACTTTCCGCTGCTCATATACTCTTGTCATGCTTGCTTGATATGTTTTGTGAATGTTTAAACATGTGCTAAAACTTCACCTCAACTTGAAGAAATTAAAAACTGCCACTTTTCTTGCTAAGAGTCTATTCACCCCCCTCTAGACACCTCTTCTCGATCCTTTCACCCGGAGATTGTCAAAGGTCTCCTTCAAATCATCAATCAGGGTCTCCTTCTTCCCGGACTTCACCACAATATCATCCACATAAGCATGAACATTACGCCCGATTTGATTATGAAGGCAATTTTTCACACACTGTTGGTAAGTTGCCTGGGCGCTCTTGAGCCCAAAAGGCATAGACACATAGCAGAAGGCTCCATACGGAGTGATGAAAGATGTGTTCTCCTGGTCCTTAATTGCCATCTTGATCTGATGATAACCAGAATAAGCATCCAAAAAGCTCAACACTCACAACCTGCTGTAGCATCAATAGTCTGATCAATACGGGGGAGAGCAAAGGGATCAGCCGGACAAGCCTTGTTTAATTCCGTATAATCCACACACATGTGCCAGGTGCCGTTTTTCTTAAGCACTAGCACCGGGTTAGCCAACCACTCAGGATGAAAAACTTCAACAATGAACCCAGCTGCCAAGAGCGGGGCTACCTCCTCACCAATAGCCTTATGCCTCTCTTCATTAAAACGACGAAGGAATTGCTTGACCGGTTTAAACTTTGGATCAATATTGAGAGTGTGCTCAGCGAGTTCCCTCGGTACACCTGGCATGTCTGAAGGCTACCATGCAAAGATGTCCCGGTTCTCATGGATGAACTCAATGAGCGCGCCTTCCTATTTCGGATCCAGATTAGTACTGATGCTGAACTGCTTGGATGAATCGCCGGGAACAAAGTCAAGTACTTTAGTGTCATCTGCCGACTTAAATTTCAACAAGGGATCATGCTTTGTGGTTGGCTTCTTCAAAGATGTCATATCCGCCGGGTCAACATTATCCTTGTAAAACTTCAGATCCTATGTTGCACAAAAAGACTCAGCATAAGCAACATCGCCTTATTCACACTCCAAGGCTACCTTGCGACTCCCATGCACTGTGATGGTGCCCTTGTGACCCGACATTTTAAGCTGTAAGTAAACATAAAAAGGTCTCGCCATGAATTTAGCGTAAGCTGGCCGCCCAAATAGAGCATGATAAGGGCTCTTGATTTTAACCACTTCGAAGGTCAGTGTCTCAGACCTGGAATCATACTCATCTCCAAAAGCAACCTCCAAAGATATTTTGCCCACCGGATACGCCAACTTACCAGGCACTACACCATGAAAAACAGTATTAGATGGCTTAAGATTTTTATCAGTTAGCCCCATGCGACGGAAAGTATCGTAGTAAAGGATATTGATGCTGCTACCTCCATCCATGAGGACTTTAGTGAATTTGTACCCTCCAACCTAAGGAGCGACTACCAGCGCCAAGTGACCCGGATTATCAACCCGGGGCGGGTGATCCTCACGACTCCACACAATGGGCTGCTCAGACCATCGTAAGTAACGGGGAACCGTCGGCTCAACGGCGTTCACTGCCCTTTTATGGAGCTTCTGGTCCCGCTTACATAAGCTTGTGGTGAAGACATGGTATTGCCCACTATTCAATTGCTTCGGGTTACTCTGATAACCAGACTGCTGCTGCTGACTCCCCTGACTATTCTGTTGGCTGTAACCACCCTGATGGCCTCGGCCTTGAAAACCGGAACTTGAACCGCCGCCTCCATGACCCGGACCATGAGGGCCGGACCCTGAACTGCCATTCGGGCATGGTTGTGGTAGAAAAGATGAGAATCTCTGAATTGCTTCATGATAAAACAATCCTTCCACAAATGGCCAGATGGCTTTTCACGTGTTCCGTGCTTCGGACATGGCTGATTCATTATTGCCTCAAGGTCAAATCTTGTCCCCTGAGCCGGCCTCCCCTTACGGCGCTGGTTATTATTCTACACGCCAGTGTAGGCCACGAAGTCTAAATTCCCATTGGCCTTGCACTTACCGTTGCCACCCTGACTGGCCAGGTTGTATTGTTGTCCCTTCATGCTGCTACTCTTCTTTCCCTTTCCCGTCCTTTCATCATCAGACTCGGGGCCCTTGGTACTATCAGAATTGGCATACTTGACAAGGGCCGCCGTGAGCTCCCCCATGTCACCGCAATGGCGCTTAAGCCGCCCCAGCTTCTGTTTGAGAGGGAGGAAATGGCAATTTTTTCTTCAACATTAAAACTGCTGAGCCGGCGTTGATATTATCTGATGAGTGTATGATAGTCGAGACCCGACGCACCCAGCTGGTTGTTGACTCGCCCTCACCTTGAACACAAGAAACCAAATCCACAATTGACATTGGCTGTTTGCAAGTATCCTTGAAATTTTGAATAAAACGGGCCTTCAGCTCCGCCCACGAACTAATTGAGTTGGCGGGCAGCCCCCTCAACCAAGTACGAGCCGGCCCTTCCAGCATCATGGTGAAATACTTAGCACACGCTGCTTCACTAACATCCAGCATCTCCATAGCCATCTCATAACTCTCAACTCAAGTTTCAGGGGGCTGATCTGCTGTGTAATTAGGCACTTTACGAGGACCCTTGAAATCCTTGGGCAAACGCTCGTTACGCAGAGCCGGCGCTAAGCATGGTACACCCAAGGTTCTAGAGGTCATGCCTGCTTCCACCGAAGTCGTCGGGTAAGCCAGCGCGTGTTGATGAGCCGCTAGCTCAGCTGCCAGCTCGGCCTCCCGACGTGCTCTGCCCTGATCCACCAAAGTCTGAGCATTAGAACCGCCATGCGCCGGGTCATGACCACGGGGCTGGTTACAGCGTTGTTCAGTACTTGAAACCGCTGGTGAGTCAATGTGCCTGCTGTAGCTCTGGCTTGGGCGAGGGGTTGAATGAATCTGCTCACGACTATAAGAATAAGCCGCTTGCTGCTCCAATGCTGTCTGAAGAAGTTCTCTGGCCCTCCGCGTTTCAACCGCCGTTGGAGACTCGCCTTCAACAGGCAGAGCCGCCAATCGCGTTGCCGCAACAATCATGTTATCCAAAGGGTTGGAATAATGACCCGGTGGCGTCAAAACATGCCGAGGCGGGGTATTATTCACATGCGGAGAACTTGTCACCCGTGGCTGAACCGGCGCTCCACCCCCTGGTACTTCAGCCGTCCGGTTTACCACCGGCAGGTCACTGGTCCCTGCTCTAGGCGTGTTGAAGAGGTTCCTCGGCTCATAAACCTGGGGTAGATGACTCCGGTGTCTCCTCCTCATGACCTCATTTGAAGCATTCTGATCCAATGTGAGCCGGAAGGACTCTGCCTGAATTCGTTGTGCCTGAACATCCAGAGCAGCCCGCTCCGCAGTCATCCTAGCGTTCTCAGCCGCCAGATCTTCCTTGGCCTGAGCTATTTCATCTCGCAGTTTCGCAACTTCCGCGTTATGCTGAGCTTGATTTGCCGGGTTAACCTCCGCTAGTAACAATGCTGTCAAAGTGTCCAATAAGTCAGACAAGACCTGAGCCGGCGGGCGCATAGGGCCTCCTGCCCCGGCCGCCATTGCCGTCGCTGACCCGGAAATCATTGCAGCTGCAGTCGTAGAATTCTGCCCTGGCTGTGTACCGGCCATGAAGATTGCGACCCTATTCGGCGGCTCATAGGGGTCCGGAATACTGTCGCCATCGGAACAGCCCCCAAGCCGGCCGTCTTGCAGCTGATACATTGAATTAGTCTCGCCTCTGGACGATTCACCATCAGATTAGATGGCCGTCTCACCGCCAGACACGGATCCTTCCTCAAATTCCGCCCCACGGATAAATCAACGAAGGTATGCTTCACGACGGGTTGAACCCGGGTGGGCCGTGCACGCTGAGCCGTCTCGATGATGTCGGTGCAGATGTCCGGCTTAGGGCCTGGTTCGCCGATCTTGCTGATGAAGACGTGAATTGCACCGAAGGGGACCCGGTACCCGTACTTGATTGAGCCGGCCTCGGGGCCCTGATACGTCTCCAACGTATCTATAATTTTTGATTGTTCCATGCTATTATATATTCTGTTTTGGATGTTTAATGGGCTTATTTATACACTTTTATATTATTTTTGGGACTTACTTATTAACCCAAGGCCCAGTGCAAATTGCTGTTTTCTTGCCTATTTTAGTGTTTCGCAGAAAAGGAATATCAAACGGAGTCCAAACGGAATGAAACCTTCGGGGGAGTTATTTTTGGAACAAACGTGATCTAGAGGACTTGGAGTGGACGTCAAGAAATCACCGAGGAGGCCATGAGGAGGACTTGGGTGGTGCGCCCTCCACCCTCGTGGGCCCCTTGTGGCTTGATGACCCACAAGTATAGGGGATCTATCGTAGTCCTTTCGATAAGTAAGAGTGTCGAACCCAACGAGGAGCAGAAGGAAATGATAAGCGGTTTTCAGCAAGGTATTCTCTGCAAGCACTGAAATTATAGGTACCAGATAGTTTTGTGATAAGATAATTGGTAACGAACAACAAGTAACAAAAGTAAATAAAGTGCAGCAAGGTGGCCCAATCCTTTTTGTAGCAAAGGACAAGCCTGGACAAACTCTTATATAAAGAAAAGCGCTCCCGAGGACACATGTGAATTATCATCAAGCTAGTTTTCATCACGTTCATATGATTCGCGTTCGGTACTTTGATAATTTGATATGTGGGTGGACCGGTGCTTGGGTGCTGCCCTTACTTGGACAAGCATCCCACTTATGATTAACCCCTATTGCAAGCTTCCGCAACTACAAAAGAAGTATTAAGGTAAACCTAACGATAGCATGAAACATGTGGATCCAAATCAGCCCCTTACGAAGCAACGCATAAACTAGGGTTTAAGCTTCTGTCACTCTAGCAACCCATCATCTACTTATTACTTCCCAATGCCTTCCTCTAGGCCCAAATACTGGTGAAGTGTCATGTAGTCGACGTTCACATAACACCACTAGAGGATAGACAACATACATCTCATCAAAATATCAAACGAATACCAAATTCACATGACTACTAATAGCAAGACTTCTCCCATGTCCTCAGGAACAAACGTAACTACTCACAAAGCATATTCATGTTCATAATCAGAGGAGTATTAATATGCATATAGGATCTGAACATATGATCTTCCACCAAATAAACCAACTAGCATCAACTACAAGGAGTAATCAACACTACTAGCAACCTACAGGTACCAATCCCAGACTTAGAGACAAGAATTGGATACAAGAGATGAACTAGGGTTTGAGAGGAGATGGTGCTGGTGAAGATGTTGATGGATATTGACCTCTCCCGATGAGAGGAGCGTTGGTGATGACGATGGCGATGATTTCCCCTTCCCGGAGGGAAGTGTCCCTAGCAGAACAGCTCTGCTGGAGCCCTAGATTGGTTCCGCCAAGGTTCCTCCTCATGGCAGCGGAGTTTCGTCCCGAAAGCTTGCTTATGATTTTTGTTCGGACGAAAGACTTCATATAGCAGAAGATGGGCACCGGAGGGCCAACAGGGGGCCCACGAGGCAGGGGGGCGCGCCCCCACCCTCGTGGCCAGGGTGTGGGCCCCCTCTGGTATTTCTTCCGCTCAGTATTTTTTATTATTTCCAAAAATAACTTTCGTGGAGTTTCAGGACTTTTGGAGTTGTGCAGAATAGGTCTCTAATATTTGCTCCTTTTCCAGCCCAGAATTCCAGCTGCCGGCATTCTCCCTCCTTATGTAAACCTTGTAAAATAAGAGAGAATAGGCATAAGTATTGTGACATAATGTGTAATAACAACCCATAATGCAATAAATATCGATATAAAAGCATGATGCAAAATGAACGTATCAACTCCTTAGGCTTGGCTCTCCATTCATCAAGTGAGCTAATGTCAAATAACCTCTTCTCACCGGCAAGTTTGAAATCATAGTTGAGCTCTTTAATAGCCCAATAAGCCTTATGTTCTAGTTCGAGAGGTAAGTGACATGCTTTTCCATAAACCATTTTATACGGAGACATACCCATAGGATTTTTATATGCAGTTCTATAAGCCCATAATGCATCATCCAGTTTCTTGGACCAATTCTTTCTAGATCTATTAACAGTCTTTTGCAAAATTAATTTGAGCTCTCTATTGCTCAATTCTACTTGACCACTAGACTGTGGGTGATAAGGGGATGCAATTCTATGATTAACATCATATTTAGCAAGCATTTTACGAAAAGCACCATGAATAAAATGTGAACCACCATCAGTCATTAAATATCTAGGGACTCCAAACCTCGGAAAAATAACTTCTTTAAGCATTTTAATAGAAGTGTTATGATCAGCACTACTAGTTGGAATAGCTTCTACCCACTTAGTAACGTAATCAACATCAACTAAAATATGTGTGTATCCATTAGAGGCAGGAAAAGGTCCCATATAATCAAAGCCCCAAACATCAAATGGTTCAATGACAAGTGAATAATTCATAGGCATTTCTTGACGTCTACTAATATTACCAATTCTTTGACATTCATCACAAGATAAAAGAAACTTACGGGCATCCTTGAAGAGAGTAGGCCAATAAAAACCGGATTGCAATACCTTATGTGCAGTTCTGTCTCCAGCGTGGTGTCCTCCATAAGCCTCGGAGTGACACTTGCGTAGGATCTGTTCCTGTTCATGCTCAGGTACACAACGTCTAATAACACCATCTACTCCTTCTTTATAAAGATGTGGGTCATCCCAAAAGTAATGTCTCAAGTCATAGAAAAACTTTTTATTTTGTTGGTATGTGAAACTAGGTGGTATGAATTTAGGAACGATGTAATTAGCATAATCATCATACCATGGAGCAGTACGAGAAGCATTTATGACATTTAATTGTTCATCAGGAAAGCTATCATCAATAGGTAGTGGGTCATAAAGAACATTTTCTAACCTAGATAAGTTGTCTGCAACGGGGTTCTCAGCTCCCTTTCTATCAATAATATGCAAATCAAATTCTTGTAGCAAAAGAACCCATCTAATAAGTCTAAGTTTAGCATCTTTGTTTTCCATAAGATATTTAATAGCAGCATGATCCATGTGAATAGCTACTTTAGAATCAACAATATAAGGTCTGAACTTATCACAAGCAAATACAACTCCTAAGAATTCTTTTTCAGTAGTAGCATAATTTCTCTGGGCATTGTCTAGAGTTTTACTAGCATATTGAATAACATTTAATTTCTTATCAACTCTTTGCCCTAGAACAGCACCTACAACATAATCACTAGCATCACACATAATTTCAAGGGGTAAATTCCAATCAGGTGGCTGAACAATAGGTGCAGAGATCAATGCTTTCTTGAGTATTTCAAATGCTTCTACACAATCATCATCAAAGACAAATGGTATATCCTTTTGCAATAAATTAGTCAGAGGCCGAGAAATTTTTGAGAAGTCCTTAATGAACCTCCTATAAAAACCGGCATGACCAAGGAAACTTCTTATACCTTTAATGTCCTTGGGACATGGCATCTTTTCAATAGCATCAACCTTGGCTTTATCAACTTCAATACCTCTTTCGGAAACTTTATGCCCCAAGACAATACCCTCATTAACCATAAAGTGGCACTTCTCCCAATTCAAGACAAGATTAGTTTCTTCACATCTCTACAAAACTCGATCAAGGTTGCTCAAGCAATCATCAAAAGAGGATCCATAAACGGAGAAGTCGTCCATGAAAACCTCACAAATCTTTTGAAAAAAGTCAGAGAATATAGCCATCATGCATCTTTGAAAGGTAGCAGGTACGTTACATAAACCAAAAGGCATACGTCTATAAGCAAAAGTACCGAAAGGGCAAGTAAATGTGGTCTTTGATTGATCATCAGCTGACACAGGTATTTGAGAGAAACCAGAATAACCATCTAGAAAGCAAAAATGTGTATGTTTGGATAATCTTTCTAGCATTTGGTCAATAAAAGGTAAGGGGTAATGATCTTTTTTAGTAGACTTATTTAATTTGCGGAAATCAATTACCATCCTATAACCTGTAATAATTCTTTGCGGAATCAATTCATCTTTATCATTAGGAACGACGGTAATACCTCCCTTCTTAGGAACATAATGGACAGGACTTACCCACTGACTATCAGCAACGGGATAAATTATCCCTGCCTCAAGGAGCTTTAGTATTTCCTTTCTTACCACTTCTTTCATTTTAGGATTAAGCCGTCGTTGGTGATCACGAACTGGTTTGGCATCTTTCTCCAAATTTATTTTGTGTTGACATAGAGTGGGACTAATGCCCTTAAGATCATCAAGAGTATATCCAATAGCAGCACGGTGCTTCTTCAGAGTTTTCAATAATCTCTCTTCTTCATGCTCTGAAAGGTTAGCACTAATAATAACAGGATATATCTTTTTCTCATCAAGATAAGCATATTTAAGAGTATCAGGTAACGGTTTACGCTCAAACACGGGATCACCCTTGGGTGGAGGAGGATCCCCTAGGATTTCAACAGGCAAATTATGTTTCAGGATGGGTTCCTGTTTAAAGAATACTTCATCTATTTCCCTTCTTTCATTCATAAACATATCATTTTCATGGTCTAGCAAATATTGTTCTAAAGGATCACTAGGAGGTACGGCAATAGAAGCAAGACCAATAATTTCATCTTTACTAGGCAATTCCTCTTCACGGTGTTGTCTACGAAATTTAGAGAAATTAAACTCATGAGACATATCACCCAAACCAATAGTAACAACATCCTTTTCGCAGTCTATCTTAACATTAACAGTGTTCAAGAAGGGTCTACCAAATATAATGGGACAAAAGCTATCTTGTGGGGAACCAAGAACAAGAAAATCAGCAGGATATTTAGTTTTCCCACACAAGACTTCAACATCTCTAACAATTCCAATTTGTGAGATAGTATCTCTATTGGCAAGTTTAATTGTGACATCAATATCTTCTATCTCAGCAGGTGCAATATCATGCATAATTTCTTTGTATAAGTCATGAGGTATAGCACTAGCACTAGCACCCATGTCACATAAGCCATGATAACAATGATCTCCTATTTTAACAGAAATAACAGGCATGCCTACCACAGGTCTATGTTTATCTTTAGCACAAGGTTTGGCAATTCTAGCAGTTTCATTACAGAAATGAATAACATGCCCATCAATATTATCAGACAAGAGATCTTTAACAATAGCAATATTAGGTTCAACTTTAACTTGCTCAGGAGGTGTATAGGTTCTAATATTGCTTTTACGAACCACAGTTGAAGCTTTAGCATTATCTTTTATCCTAACAGGGAAAGGTGGTTTCTCAACATAAGTAGTAGGAACAATAGGATCATTATAAGTGATAGTGTTTTCTTCAACTTTAATAGGTGCAGCTACTTTTACTTCTATGGGAGGATGATATTTAAACCACTTCTCCTTAGGGAGATCAACATGAGCAGCAAAAGATTCACAGAAAGAAGCTACTATCTCAGAGTCAAGTCCATATTTAGTGCTAAATTTACGAAAAACATCGCTATCCATAAAAGATTTAACACAATCAAACTTAGGTGTCATACCTGACTCCTTACCTTCGTTGAGATCCCAATCTTCAGAGTTGCGTTTAATTCTTTCCAATAAATCCCATTTGAATTCAATAGTCTTCATCATAAAAGAGCCAGCACAAGAAGTATCGAGCATGGTGCGATTGTTATCAGAAAGCCGAGCATAATTTTTTTGAATAATTATCTCTCTTGGGAGCTCATGATTGGGGCACGAATATAACATTGATTTAAGCCCCCCCCCCCCAGCTTGAGCGATGCTTTCTCCTTCGCGAGGCCATAAATTATATATATAATTGCGATCATGATGAACAAGATGCACAGGATAAAACTTCTGATGAAATTCCAATTTCAATCGTTTGTAGTTCCATGATCCCATATCATCACATAGCCTATACCATGTCAATGCATCTCCCTTCAAAGATAAAGGGAAGACCTTCTTCTTAATAACATCATCGGGTATACCTGCAAGCTTAAATAATCCACAAACTTCATCCACATAGATTAGGTGCTCATCAGGATGCATTGTTCCATCTCGTGCAAAAGGATTAGCTAGCAGTTTTTCCAACATACCCGAAGGAATTTCAAAGTAAACATTTTCATTTTCAGTAGGTTCAGTAGGTTGAGGAGCAACTCTTTGCTCTACTGGTCGGGGTGAAGATACCCTGAACAAGCCCCTCAGAGGATTACTTTCCATAGTAACAAGTGACAGTAAATTTCAGCACACTATATAAATTTTTCCTTACCAAAGGCGCTTCACTCCCCGGCAACAGCGCCATAAAAGAGTCTTGATGACCCACAAGTATAGGGGATCTATCATAGTCCTTTCGATAAGTAAGAGTGTCGAACCCAACGAGGAGCAGAAGGAAATGATAAGCGGTTTTCAGCAAGGTATTCTCTGCAAGCACTGAAATTATAGGTACCAGATAGTTTTGTGATAAGATAATTGGTAACGAACAACAAGTAACAAAAGTAAATAAAGTGCAGCAAGGTGGCCCAATCCTTTTTGTAGCAAAGGACAAGCCTGGACAAACTCTTATATAAAGAAAAGCGCTCCCGAGGACACATGTGAATTATCATCAAGCTAGTTTTCATCACGTTCATATGATTCGCGTTCGGTACTTTGATAATTTGATATGTGGGTGGACCGGTGCTTGGGTGCTGCCCTTACTTGGACAAGCATCCCACTTATGATTAACCCCTATTGCAAGCATCCGCAACTACAAACGAAGTATTAAGGTAAACCTAACCATAGCATGAAACATGTGGATCCAAATCAGCCCCTTACGAAGCAACGCATAAACTAGGGTTTAAGCTTCTGTCACTCTAGCAACCCATCATCTACTTATTACTTCCCAATGCCTTCCTCTAGGCCCAAATACTGGTGAAGTGTCATGTAGTCGACGTTCACATAACACCACTAGAGGATAGACAACATACATCTCATCAAAATATTGAACGAATACCAAATTCACATGACTACTAATAGCAAGACTTCTCCCATGTCCTCAGGAACAAACGTAACTACTCACAAAGCATATTCATGTTCATAATCAGAGGAGTATTAATATGCATATAGGATCTGAACATATGATCTTCCACCAAATAAACCAACTAGCATCAACTACAAGGAGTAATCAACACTACTAGCAACCTACAGGTACCAATCCCAGACTTAGAGACAAGAATTGGATACAAGAGATGAACAAGGGTTTGAGAGGAGATGGTGCTGGTGAAGATGTTGATGGATATTGACCTCTCCCGATGAGAGGAGCGTTGGTGATGACGATGGCGATGATTTCCCCCTCCCGGAGGGAAGTGTCCCCAGCAGAACAGCTCTGCCGGAGCCCTAGATTGGTTCCGCCTCGTGGCGGCGGAGTTTCGTCCCGAAAGCTTGCTTATGATTTTTCTTCGGACGAAAGACTTCATATAGCAGAAGATGGGCACCGGAGGGCCAACAGGGGGCCCACGAGGCAGGGGGGCACCCAGGGGGGTAGGGCGCGCCCCCACCCTCGTGGCCAGGGTGTGGGCCCCCTCTGGTATTTCTTCCGCTCAGTATTTTTTATTATTTCCAAAAATAACTTTCGTGGAGTTTCAGGACTTTTGGAGTTGTGCAGAATAGGTCTCTAATATTTGCTCCTTTTCCAGCCCAGAATTCCAGCTGCCGGCATTCTCCCTCCTTATGTAAACCTTGTAAAATAAGAGAGAATAGGCATAAGTATTGTGACATAATGTGTAATAACAGCCTATAATGCAATAAATATCGATATAAAAGCATGATGCAAAATGGACGTATCATGGCTCCACCAACTTACTTCTTCCTCCTATATATACCTACGTACCCCGAAACCATCGAGGAGCACCACGAAAACCTAATTCCACCGCTGCAACCTTCTGTACCCGTGAGATCCCATCTTGTGGCCTTTTCCGGCGCGCTGCCGGAGGGGTCATCAATCACGGAGGGCTTCTACATCAACACCATAGCCTCTCCGATGATGTGTGAGTAGTTTACCACAAACCTTCGGGTCCATAGTTATTAGCTAGATGGCTTCTTCTCTCTCTTTGGATCTCAATACAAAGTTCTCCTCGATCTTCTTGGAGATCTATTTGATGTAACTCTTTTTGCGGTGTGTTTGTCGAGATCCGATGAATTGTGGGTTTATGATCAAGATTATCTATGAACAATATTTGAATCTTCTCTGAATTCTTTTATGTATGATTGGTTATCTTTGCAAGTCTCTTTGAATTATCAGTTTGGTTTGTCCTACTAGATTGATCTTTCTTGCAATGGGAGAAGTGCTTAGCTTTGGGTTCAATCATGCGGTGCTCGATCCCAGTGACAGTAGGGGAAACGACACGTATTGTATTGTTGCCATCGAGGATAAAAAGATGGGGTTTATATCATATTGCTTGAGTTTATCCCTCTACATCATGTCATCTTACCTAATGCGTTACTCTGTTATTATGAACTTAATACTCTAGATGCATGCTGGATAGCGGTCGAGGTGTGGAGTAATAGTAGTAGATGCAGGCAGGAGTCGGTCTACTTTTCGTGGACGTGATGCCTATATACATGATCATGCCTAGATATTCTCATAATTATGCACTTTTCTATCAATTGCTCGACAGTAATTTGTTCACCCACCGTAATACTTATGATATCTTGAGTGAAGCCACTAGTGAAACCTATGGCCCCCGGGTCTATCTTCCATCTTATTAATCTCCCGTCAACAAGCTATTTCTATCGCCGTTTATTTTGCTTTCTTTACTTTTAATCTTTATCATAAAAATACCAAAAATATCATCTTATCATCTCTATCCGATCTCACTTTTGCAAGTGGCCGTGAAGGGATTGACAACCCCTTTATCGCGTTGGTTGCAAGGTTCTTATTTGTTTGTGTAGGTACGAGGGACTTGCGTGTGGCCTCCTACTGGATTGATACCTTGGTTCTCAAAAACTGAGGGAAATACTTACGCTACTTTGCTGCATCACCCTTTCCTCTTCAAGGGAAAACCAACGCAGTGCTCAAGAGGTAGCAAGAAGGATTTCTGGCGCCGTTGCCGGAGAGTCTACGCACAAGTTAAGACATACCAAGTACCCATCACAAACTCTTATCCCTCGCATTACATTATTTGCCATTTGCCTCTCATTTTCCTCTCCCCCACTTCACCATTGCCATTTTATTCGCCCTCTCTTTCCGTTCGCCTCTTTCTCGTTGTTTTTCTTGTGCCATGGCCGAATCAAAGAGGGCCAAGGGCTTTCTCCATGGTTTTAATACTTTGGATAGTCCCTCTGTCCTCTCTAAGCTTATAAATAATGTTGCTATGGAAAGACCTACCGGGGTTGTCAGTGAGGGTTTGAATAATTTTGATGAAGATGATCCCGGAATTTTTCGTTATTTACTTGATGAGTCTTTGAAAGATGCTTGGGGTAGGCTTTTAAGGATCCGAGCTAGCTATGTGCCCCAATATCAAATTGAGATATATCTAAAAAGCTTTTATGTTGGGTTGCCCGCTTTGTTCAAGCAAGTTTTAGATTCTATTTTTGAAGAGGGTTTTCTTGAAGGGGATCCCATAGATACCTATGAAAAGATGAAAACTATATTTGGGCACCCTATGAGTGAGAAAGTTGAATCCACCTCTCTTTTGTGCTTTTACCAAAATGAAATTATCAAAGAGATGAAAGCTAGCTTAGATGCGAATTTTCGTAGCGTGCTTAATCTTTCTTCCACCATTAATGGCCACGTGCTTTATCAAAATAGAAAGATAAACGCTATACATAACAAATTTTCTCTTTTCTTTCCCAACACCAAAGATGGCAATACCTAGATCTATCCTTGCCTTTATGCCTAGCTAGGGGCGTTAAACAATAGCGCTTGTTGGGAGGCAACCCAATTTTATTTTACTTTTTTTGCTTTTTGGTTATGTTTAGGAATAAATAATCCATCTAGCTCCTGCTTAGATGTGGTTTTGTGTTTTAATTAGTGTTTGTGCCAAGTAGAACCTTTGGGAAGACTTGGGGAAAGTCTTTGCGATCTTGCTGTAAAAAACAGAAACTTTAGCGCTCACGAGATTAGCTTCAACTCTTTACTGGAGAGTGCTATTTAGTTGATTCTTTTTGAAGATGATTAATAGATAAATTCCTCACATCCAGAAATTTATTTTAGAATTTTTGGAGTTCCAGAAGTTTGCGTTAGTTACAGATTACTACAGACTGTTCTGTTTTTGACAGATTCTATTTTTCGTGTGTTGTTTGCTTATGTTGATGAATCTATGGCTAGTAATGGAGTTTATGAACCATAGAATAGTTGGAATACAGTAGGTTTAACACCAATATAAATAAAGAATGAGTTCATTACAGTACCTTGAAGTGGTGTTTTCTTTTCTTTCGCTAACGGAGCTCATGAGATTTTCTGTTAAGTTTTGTGTTGTGAAGTTTTCAAGTTTTGGGTAAAGATTTGATGGATATTGGAACAAGGAGTGGAAAGAGCCTAATCTTGGGGATGCCCAAGGCACACCAAGGTAAAATCTAAGGACAACCCAAAAAGCCTAAGCTTGGGGATGCCCCGGAAGGCATCCCCTCTTTTGTCTTCGTCCATCGGTAACTTTACTTGGAGCTATATTTTTATTCACCACATGATATGTGTTTTGCTTGGAGCGTCTTGTATGATTTGAGTCTTTGCTTTTTAGTTCCCCACAATCATCCTTGCTGCACACACCTTTTGAGAGAGACACACATTATTCGGAATTTATTAGAATACTCTATGTGCTTCACTTATATCTTTTGAGCTAAACAATTTTGCTCTAGGGCTTCACTTATATCTTTTAGAGCACGGTGGTGGTTATATTTTATAGAAATTATTGATCTCTCATGCTTCACTTATATTATTTTGAGAGTCCTTTAGAACAACATGGTAGTTTACAAAGTGCATTGAATAGTAAGAGAAGTTTGATACTTGATAGTTGTTTTGAGATATAAAGGTGGTAATATTAGAGGTGTGCTAGTTGAGTAATTGTGAAATTGAGAAATACTTGTGTTGAAGTTTGCAAGTCCCATAGCATGCACGTATGGTAAACGCTGTGTGACAAATTTGAAGCATGAGGTGTTCTTTGATTACTTTCCTTATGAGTGGCGGTCGGGGACGAGCGATGGTCTTTTCCTACCAATCTATCCCCCTAGGAGCATGCGCGTAGTGCTTGGTTTGATGACTTGTAGATTTTTGCAATAAGTGTGTGCTCTACAAAAAAAATACACTTCCGTGATGATACGTGTTTGTCACAGTAGGTCGCGTTTTTTGTCATGCATGTACATCCATGACGATTTTATGACAGAATCAAGATAGTCATACCTGTGCTGTCGTAAAAGTGTTCCATGACATTACCAAAATTATCATCACGGAAGTGTCCACTTCCATGACGATAAATCGCGCGTCACAGAAGTGCTTTTGTCAAGGGTGACTGACACATGGCATCCACCGTAACGGAACGCCGTTAAGCTATCGGGTCCGGTTTTGGATCCGATAACCCGTTAACAGCCCCGACCAATGGGGATTTTCCACGTGTAAAATCATCATTGGCTGGAGGAAACACGTGTCAGCTCACCGTTGGGACCGATGTCATCCACTCATTGGACCGAAGGCGCCTATGATACGTCAACACGTGGCACGGCCCAACAGAGGCCCATTCCTGTGAAAAGGCCGGCCCGTTTGACTTGGTCAAAAGGTGGCGGGCCGGCCCACGGAAAGCCTGTTAACGGCCTGTTCGCATATAGCCCATTTACAGCCCGCTAACCCAGGGCCCGTTACGACCTATCCGAATTAGGCCCAGTAGCGTCATCTGGGCCGTCCAATATGATTCCAGCCCATTTTAAGTTCCGGCCCATGTATGGCCCATGACGTCTTTCGGCCCATATGAGGCCCTTTGTAACTCTTGGCCCATTAACGGCCCGTGGTGAAACTGGCCCGTAATGAACAGTGTATCACTTTATACCCATTAACGGCCCATTAATCCATTGGGCCGTTTGCAGCCCATGTTATCTTTCGGCCTTCTCAGGGCCCATTTATTCTTGGGCTCATTTCCAGCATTCGGTTACTTACGGCCCGTTACTGCCATTTTCTGCTTGTGGGCCAAATTCAGCCCGTGGTTACAGTCTGCCCGTTTGTGGCCCGTTAATACGTTGGGACGTTTTCATAGCGTCATCAAATACGGCCTATTAACGACGGCCCGTTATGGTCGGCCCATGAACGGACGACTCCAACTCTAGCCCGTTTACGACCATAATGCGGTCTGTTTTTGGCCCATGTTTGGCCAATCGATCATACGGCCCGTCTAAGGCCCATTGATGATACGGCCCGTAGAAGGCCCATTGTTTCTATGGCCCGTAGAAGGCCCATTGTTTCTACGGACCGTAGAAGGCCCATTGTTTCTACGGCCCGTAGGAAGCCCAGTGTCACTACAGTAAATATGTAGCCCATGGCGTGTTAAAGGCGGGAAACTACTATAGGTTTAGACCTGCTAATGGCCCAAGATGATTATAGGCCCACGTTTTGGCCCATATGAGTAACGGGCCGGCCTGAAGACCGACAACACTGAGATCCACTGAACCTTCCGGCCTAAATTACAGCATACCGACCAAAGAATAAACTAGACTATACAATAAAGAAATTACGGCATATTACATCCACTGGGAATCAAAGTTCGCTACCGGTGATAATAAAGCGCAACATGACCGCGGATTACATACACTGGGCATCAAAGGTCGCCACCAGTGCATATAAACGCGCCGACAAAAGAATATACAAAACTGAGAGCACTTCAGAAGGCACTAGACCTGGCAAGCTCGGGCCCCGCAAGCAGCCGAACAAGCTGATGAGACCTCAGTTGTGTCAACGATAGATGCTTCATCCCTAGCTGTATGGCACCATAGTGCGCAAGGCAGTCCCCTGACATCTTCATTACATCTTTGACTTCAAGTCGGAGCTGAGCTGAAGCAAGCCTTTCCGCTTTAAGTTGAGACTGAAGAAGTCGAACTGATTGAGGCAGCGACTGCACAGAGGTTGTCTCACACCTGCTGGTGAGTAGCTTCAACTCACTGTCTTCATCAAGACAGGACCTTGGGGTCATCTCGCTGTCCTCAAGATGGTTTGGCTCACTATCTTTCCTAAAGTTCTGCCTGGCATAAGAGATACGACTCTGAAAGAGAAACAAGGAGACACGTAACAGGTTTCACAATTATATAAGCAAATAAATGGATCTGTTCTGCATAAGGAACATGTTTTTACAACTACAATTTAAAACTGGTAGTTGTTGCAAACATCCAATCAGATGTAAACAGCAGTGGAGGAAATGATGCCTATCCAAATCTATACTAGAACAAAGTTTGAAGGCTTGAGAAGGATGAACTTACATTACATGTTAACACGGGCTGGACAAAGCCCTTCTCCATGTTGATGGAAAGATAATTCAATAAATTCCCCAAAGAAAATTCTTTATAAGCGTTGCCATTATTCTACATTTTGCAAAGAGTAAATATAGATCAAATAATATTGGAAGAAATAGAGGATAATGAAGCTCAGGTGCAGACTGATGATACATAATCAAATAGCAATTAATTAAGTACAGCGTTACAAGGCAAAAGGTACTGACAAGAGGAATGCAGACATCAACGTGTGCAGTGGCATTGGCTTTATTCAACATTTTGGTAAGAGTAAATGTAGATATGATAATTTGGAGAAAGTGGAGGGCAGGGCAGATAAGATGCAGAGTAATGCTAGACAATCAACTATCTCGCGATGCATGTACAGTAATACCACCACCGTCCGTTATTAGTTGTCGCTCAAATGGATGTATCTAGCACTATTAAGTTCTAAATACATCCAATTGATCAACAATTAATTCGATACAGAGGGAGTACATGACAACAGGTACTTACATGAGCAATCCAAAACTTCATAACCATTGTGTTAATTCTACATTTATCTAAGAGTAAATATAGATCTTATAATTTCAAGCAAAGGGAGGATAAAGAAGCGAACATTTACAGTGATGCTACATAATCAAACAGCAATGAGTGTAAGTATGCTGACAAAGGGCAAGAGGTACTGACAAGAGCAATGCAGAGCCCAGTATTGTCGTGAGATCCTATGATCCTTTGAGCAAGGAGATTCATCTGAAATTAGTTTTCATACAAGAGAGAAGGTAAGGCACATGCAGAAATTTAGGAGTTCAAATTTTGAATTGATATCATAGACAGTACCTGACGCTGGGCTGTCAGCAGTTCTAATAGGGGTTTGGCCACTGGAGTAGGGGTAAAGTCTGTTACAGTTGGGCCTGTGTTTTCTGTGGCTGCTGATCTATCTGATTTAACAGGTATCACTACCTTTTCCAAATACCTAGTTTGTACTCCTTGAGGATCTGCAATCACCCTCTTCCTTTTGGACATCTATTACGAAAGAACAACATTTGACTGGAAAAACATAGTATGACGACACATGGAATAGGTACAGAAAATGGATAGGTATGGCATATACTCATATATGATGCTTAAACTAAGCAGATGGTGTAACAAAGTAGAAGTAATGCAAGAGGTCAGATGCAAAATATGTGCGACCAATACAACCTTGCCAAGTTAGAGCATGCACCTTGATGGGTGAATAAGATAGGCCATCCTCCACCATGCCAAGTTTGTTAGCCAGTGGATTGTTCCGCAATATTCCTCTCGTGCGCCCATTCTCATATTCATTTTGATAATGTTCAATACCTGACATGCATGAAAACATAAAAACAAGTGAGATTATCTTTGTAATGCAGAAGTGATTCTAATCCAATACTTCCTCCCTGTAAACCCCTTTGTGCTATCTCTGCAATTCTTCTAAGAGGTGCCATGCATGCTGTAATTTGGTGTGTGCATTAATATAATGTGGCCTACTACTCAAAATATGAGAGCTCCAGAAGTGATGATACTTCGCAGATGACAGCTTCAACATATAGTAAAGAAGAACAAGTCGACCTGACCTGACAGATTCAAAATATACTAAGGGAGAATAACTCGACCTGACCAGTCGACCGCAAGAGAAGAGGATCATCTTAAAGAAGAGCAGAAGAGCAAGCAGATTGAAGATATTACAAGTCTTTCTATACAATGTCGGTTGGCCACCCATGATGAACCAGAGCGCACAGAGAAATACTATTCCTTCCGGTCTCTCCATATGTGGCTCACATGCATTTCGAAACTAAAGTAGGAACATTTAGCTGACCAATTAAACATCTCTCAGTTTTACTAATATCAGCATAATATCAGATTTGAATTTGTACAACTAAGCTTGTTTAGCTCGATGGGTGGAGCAGTGCTATTACGACACGAACCACGTAGGCTGATCGTGGTCATCATAAAATGGGGAAACCGTAAGCATGATGAGTATAGTGTTGACCGTGGCAGTGGGATGGCAGATCTGAAGCTGCAAACCGCGCAAAGGGTAGTTAGCAACCGATATTTGCTTTGAAATAACAACTAAGATTTGGTATGGACAAGAAAGTACAGTCAACAAGTGACAAAGAAATGCAATTCTGCTGTCTCTCTATATGTCGCGACATGCATTTGGAAACTCAAGTGGGACCTTTAGCTAACCAATTAAATGTGTCTGTTAACTAATATCAGTATCATATCACAATCATATTTGAACAACTAAGCTTTGGAATTTTGAGTGTTGTGTTGTTTAGCTTGAAGGGTGGAGTAATGCTAGTATGACAGAAAGCACCTACGCAGATCATAGTAGAGTAGATAAAAGGGGAAAACCCTAAGCATCAAGAGTAAAATCAGGAAAGTGGAACTAGCTGGACCAGTGGGTGGCGCACATGCTTTTCGAAACGAATATAGGAACATTAGGTGACCAATTAAACGTTCTCTGTTTTAGTAATATGAGCATCATATCAGATTCGTATTTCAACACGTAAGCTTTGGAATTATGAGTGACATGTTGTTTCGCTTGATGGGTTGAGGTCTTGAGGAGCAGTGCTAGCACGACACGAAGCAGTGAAGCACCTACGATGATGGTAGTGAATATAAAGGGGGGAAACCATAAGCTTTACGAGTATTGTGACCGTGACATGGCGGATCTGAAGGTGCAAACCGGACAAAGCTACTTCGCAACCAATGTTGGCATTCAACTAGCCACTACGATTTGGTACGGACAAGAAAAGTACAGTAAACAATTTAAGATCTATTTTCCGGGTGAGATCAATAACTTAAGCACATATGGAAGAGTACCACCTCTCTTGCGACGCCGTGTAGGCCCCTGCTGATACGTTGAGGGTGCTGCGGGTGCGATGGCTGTCGGCGGCGGGGAAGAAGACTTTAGATGGCAGACGGCCGGGTTGGGGGATAAATCCTGTTGCCGTGGATGAGGCGGTCGTAGGAGCGGCAACGGCAAAGTGGACGACGGCGCCGATGAAGCGAGACGACGCGATGAAAGGATCCTGGTCCGGCGCCGTGGATGAGAGACGTCCATCTCTTGCAGTGGACGACGGGGTAGGGGTAGCGGCTCCGGCAAGGTGGAGGATGGGGTGGCGGACGGAGGAGGCTGGCCGCAGTGGGGAGGTTGTCGTGGCGCCGACGGTGTATGAATGGGGAAATGGAGGGGGAGGGGGGATCTCAAACTTTGGGACGCGCTTGTCTGAAATGTGGGAAAGTTACGAACTTATCCCCCGTTTAAAATTTCGGACATCACGTCGGTTGGGGATAGGACGGTAATCTCGCATCTCCCAAATATTTGCCGGTAACGATTTCGGGCGAGGAGAGGGTGTTTTGCCGCCCACGGTTGGCGCCCACGGTGTATGAACGGGGCTGACAGGTAGGGCGGTTGTGTCACGTCTGAGGGAAGTTACACATCTGCCCCTATTTAAAATATTAGCCTACATCGATTTCGGACGAGGAGAGTTTGTTTTGCCGCCCACCGTGGATGAATGGGGAAATGGAGGGAGAGACACATGTCTTTCGGACGAGCTTGAATCAAATGTGTTTTGCCGCCCACGTTTGGCGCCCACCGTGTCTGAATGGGCTCAGAGGCCGTCGTGTCACGTCTGATTGAAGTTACTAGTCTACCCCTATCGACAGCAGTGTAAATCCGGTCGATAAGGATGTCAAGTGTCAGGGGTAGACAGTAATTTCCATCTCGCAAACACTTGCTTCGGGCAGCCCACAAATGATAGTGGGTGTTTAGCCGCTTCGTTCAAAACTTGGGAGAATTAGCATTCACGTTTGCCCTGGGCCCTGGCAACTAAATCCAAATCCAATTTTTATTCGATTACGAATATCCACAGATAATTCTACGTTTTGTTATTTATTTCTTCAAAACCACAACAAAGATTTATTCCACCTTTATATATGATTATGATTTAGAAATGCCGTGATCTTCGAATTCAGTAGGTTGGATACACTTTGAGTCAAACAGTTATTTCATCCAATACAATATGCTCACACGAAAAACAGTTCACCTTATGTCAATCATACAAGTACTGAGGATTACCTCGCCTAAAAAATTTGGATCATTACAACACATGGACAACATAGGGGGTCTTACAACATAATCCATTCAGAGACATGACACAACATGCAAGTACAATAATCTAATGACAATTTCAACTGCTATCTAAAGAAGAACTGGGATTACCCTGGGCTTCAGATAGCAGAAGCAGCAGGACCTCCTCCGTCTTCAAATGCAACATTCTTACTTCCTCCAATTCTTGGGTTGCTTGCATAATGCGTGCAGCTAATTGCATAATTTCCAGCTTCAAGATCGAGATTACCTCATTCATGGCAGCCACACCATCTCTTTCTGCCTCTAGTAGAGCCTCAAGAACTATAATAGTGCTCAGACTGCTCTCCGGCGGTATTGCCTCTGAACTGCTACCATCTGGTAACATGGATGGCGCACTGCTTCCACAAATAGATTCTGGGGTTGTACATTGTGTCCTAGTGTGAACGGCATCCTGAAAGGTTTCCGCTGGACATAAGTAAGAGATAGTTATCGCATGATCCAGGCAGTAAGCTTACATGGTAAACGACATACAAATTATTTCCGAGCATGGCAAGCTATATTTAAATGGTTCGAAGCAGCATCTGCCGAAAAGAAATTAAAATGGTAAGATGAAACTAGGGATGTAAGTGGCAAATAAACGACATCCGCCAGTCCCATCTAGTTAGTTTTTGCTAGCTCCCTGGTTCATTTTCCTCAAAAAACAAAAACTCTTTTGAACTATCATACCACTAGTGGACTTTAATCGGGATTAAACGGGACCCAGTTGACATCCCTAGTTGAAAGGGAGTGTACCACTGCTATATTTAAGTTGCCAAGGCATCTAAGCAGTTGAAATAATCTGAGAAAGCACTTAATAGTGTGGCCTCATATAAACTACGAAGACAGTCTTGTGATGAAGTTCAGAGGAAAAGTTAAGGACTCAAATGAACTAGGCATGCATTTCTTTACGATAGTACTGTCGGAGTAAATGGCCACGGGTAGCCTAACCGACTCCCCCTGGCTCTTCGAAAAATTATCAGGCCATTCGAGCCTTCAAGCATCCAGAGCATGGGGTCACCTTCCTCCGGCCGGCTATCCCCAGGGACGACTACCAGAAGGCGACCCAGCCTCAAAAACCTTCCCAAAGAAAGCTACGAGATGGCCGACTCCAGGAAGCCGGCCCCAAGAGGACCGAGTCCCAGAAGCCGACCATGAAGAGAGCCGACTCCCAGAAGCTGGCCAAGACTGCACCCACCAAGACTGCATCCACATAACGGTGACAAGACGGGGTGTGGCCGAAGTACAGCCCACTACCCCCGAATCCCGGAACAGGCATGGCCAGAGGGCGCCGTACGGGTCAGCCATCTCCCGTCCAGCGCGGCACTGTAGCCATGTTGACCTCGATGTCAACCACGACAGGCGCCAGTACGGCCCGCGGGCGGCGGGCCCCTTTAGCCAGAGAGACGCTCGAAGGCGGCCCGGCCTCCCCTAGTCGGCCAGGGGCGTAGCCAGCTCCCAATAGCCGGCTACCTCCCTCCCTCGAAACATGTGCATCATTAAGGAGTCAAGACGAGGTGAGGCTACAGTGAGAGCCCACAAGGCGGCGGCACTGTAGCCACGCTACCTCGACAAAGCCCTCGTCATCAGAGGCGAGGCAACAGTAACCAGCCGCCGACAAGGCACCCAAGCGGTGGGGCCGACCTGTCGGCCAAGAGGCCGGCAGCCGGCGGGACCCACCAGTCGGCGGGCCCGAATGGCCGGCGGAGAAGGCGGCGAACACGGACACTGACGGCTGGGACCCGCGCCCAGCCGGATTACCATTGTACCCCTGGCGGGTAGGCCTATATAAACCCCCCGGGACACCATACAAAGGGTTGATCTCACATAGTTTCACACACCACATAGAGAGAAAAGGAGAGCTAGCCTTGCCCTTCTTCTTCCCCTAGCCACACAGCTCAAGGAGCACTTGTAGCTACTTGTATTGATCTAGTGATCACGCGGAGACCCCGCAGAGCAGGACTAGGGGTGTTATGTCCACGGAGAGCCCCGAACCTGGGTAAGATCCGCCGGCGTGCATGTCTTCACCTTATCCCGTTTCCAGGCACCGGCGATGTCTTACTGGCTCCCACAATGATAAGCCACCCGTTGGCATAAGTCGCACTTACCACCCGACATTTGGCGCCCACCGTGGGGCCAGGTGCACCGTCGTCCGGAGACCTGTTCTGGACGGGAACCCTTTTCCTCCCCTGCGAGCGTAGCCAGCCTGCTACGCCCGATGGCGCTTGGCCTGACGCGCAGCAAGGCGTCAACGACGCCTACGCGGCGAGCTGCCTCGCCGACCTTCTTGGCGAGACTCGCATCTCCGATGAGCCCGCGTCCGACGCGGGCACAGACTACCCCGAGAGCCGCCTCGTCAGTGTAGGGGAACGTAGCAGAAAACAAAAAATTCCGACCTACGCACCAGCCCAGGACCACTATGGAGACTGCATACAAGGTTTGATCTTTTTCGTTACCGACTCGTAGCGCAGCGGGAAGTAGAGTCGATGACGATCGGCGGTGCAGATCCCCGCAGCTAGGATTTACAACCTCCCAACCGCGAGGATGTATACCCTCATCTGCTCCTCAGACAGCCCTCCGGGAGGTGGTCGAACAGCCCCCCGGACGGTGTCGCGGACAGCCCTTCGGGAGGACCTTCGAAACTCGAACGGTCACTCGGATAGCCCTTCGGGAGGACCTTCAAAACTCGGACGGTCACACGGACAGCCCTTCGGGAGGCACTAACGAACTAAGACCGAAACTACGATCTCTCTACAGAGTTGCACACATACGGTGTCATCTATCCGGCAGGGCTTCGCCGTCCAGAACTAGTTCCTGCCGGAACCCAGATAGCCTTACGGCTCTACGAAACTCTTTTCGTGGGAGGGAGAGAAGAAGCCAGATAATGCATGGCATGTGTATGAGAGCAAGGGATGAGTGTGGAGGGCTGCCCCTCCACCTCTATTTATAGGAAATCCCAAGGGGGTAGGGTAGTTTCACAAAAAACCCAAAATGCACATGAATGAAGTCCTTCCACAAGGACCTAGGAGTGAAACCAATCAACAAGAGGGTCCCCAAGGGGGGGATACCCCATGTGGCCGGCCACACCCCCATGAGGGGCCCAAAAAATGGCTCCTATCCATCCATGTCATCCCCAAGATCTTTTGGAGCAATGCCCCAAAAGGTGGATTTCCATAAAGTAACCATAAAGCTGATTTTCACTATTCACGACGACATTTTTCAGCGTCTGATCGAACTAAAAATATTTATGTGGGCTAAGAACATTTCCAGTACCCACTAAAATGATTTTCAACGCGTTCCGAAACAATTCCGGTTTTAGTGATTTTCATCTGCGAAACGCATCTGAAGTGGCTCCGGCAGCTCCGGAACATTTCCGGTTTTTATCTCAGAAAATTCCAAAAAGCTTCCAGAATGATTCTGGCATCCTCCAAGAATTATCAGGCATGTGCCGAAAACAATTTGACTTAATGGTGTATCCCGAAACAACTTTTCGGTATCATCGAAACTTATCCGATGACCTCTCTCTG
Source organism: Triticum aestivum (assembly GCF_018294505.1). Taxonomy (NCBI): domain Eukaryota; kingdom Viridiplantae; phylum Streptophyta; class Magnoliopsida; order Poales; family Poaceae; genus Triticum; species Triticum aestivum. The sequence continues at coordinate 485,740,063 of NC_057802.1, read as the reverse complement.
CGGTACGATTCCGCTGTCCGAAACTTTTCGGTGTCCGAAACTTTTTCGGTGATTTTCTCTCAGACTCCCTGTCTAGTATTCAGCAGATAGATGACCCTTAAGCGTGTGACCCTATAGGTTCGGCGAAGTATAGACATGACCCGGAACCCCTTCCGATCAATGATCAACATCGGAGCCGTGGACACCCATATTGACCCCTATACCCACACGAATAAATATTCGAGTGAACCTCCAGTTGCCGTGTGCTATTCCTGTTGCTTCGCGATATGTTACAAATACCCGAGGTGAGACATGTTGGCATTCCCATGGATCAACAACTTGTCCACTATGCTAGTTACCTCATTACCGGTTTTGTTCTCTTTTCTCGTTTCGTGTTCCAGCATCCCCGTGATCAAATCACAAAGTGTCTGGCCAGACGATGATGGACACCGTAACACCGAGTGGGCCCGAGTATATCTCTCCATCGTCGGAGGAGCAAATCCCAATCACGAGCTATCAAGTTACTTAACATACTTTCCGATGAACCCGTAAGCCGCCGTAATAGGCATCCAGTTACGGATGACGTTTAACAAACCCCAAAGTTCATGAAGCAAGCATGAAGAAACTCGATACTCTCATGGTCTAAGGAATTATGCAAACATTAACTATCTCTGTGTTATAAACCATTAACTTGTGATGAATGAATCTCTTAGCATAACATCAATCCGGGTCGATTCACCACAAATGTTCTCTTAACATTGTGCCCTCAAAATTGCTGGCATAGACATGCCCATGATCAGGAAAACAGAACCATCATGCAACACTTGAGCTAGTCTTAGAGGCCAGACTAGGAATACTTCTTACCGTTTATTATTCCACACGTGCATATGAGTCTTCCTCCGAGCCTCGTGGATATTGCAGACTCGAGAATCATTGCAGTTATAGCATGGAACATAAACATAATTACGAACTCGGAGATAAATAATATCATTTATTATTGCCTCTAGGGCATATCTCCTACAGACTCCCACTTGCACTAGAGTCAATAATCTAGCTTATGCTAATGCACTTCACACCTGTGGCACACCGGTGTAAATACGCTTCGCTTGTGGTATAGCCTGATGTCCAACGGATCTGACGACTTCAGTTCCATGTGTATCTTTGCATGTCCTCGCGTTTTCACGTTTTCACAAAATTCATATTTTGTGTGGACTTGGCTTTGTATGTATGTGAATCACAGGTCGAACCTGGATTCCTCAGACTGAGTTATGGAGCAACTACCTGCAGTAGTGTCCCATTGTCAAAAGCCATCTTGGAACTATACTAAGTTCATGAATGAACTATATGATTCAACATCTTCTTTGTCGCTTCTAAAGCGTCAACATACTTAGCCCTTGTTATAGAATTCTCCACAGTAACTAGTTTGAAAAAATTCCAACTAACTGTGCCACCACATTGTGTGTTACACAAAACCCTTAATTTAAATCGAAAATCGCATGGAGAAAAGATGAAGACTGTATCGATGTAACATTTTACAACGAACTCTTCATGATCTCTGCTTGCGAGAAAACCATGTCATCAGTACTTACTCTAGTACTCTGTGACATCTTTCACTATTGTCCCATGATCAGTAATTTGATCACTTTGGTATCCATACTCGCAACACCTTGGGAGTATCGGACATATCTGGTTGTTTTACATACCATGGAATACATGATTAATCCAAACACAAAAGTGTGTGGAATCTGCATCATGTATTTTACTCATCAGTGTTTTGGGACACCGAGTCTTGCAAAAACTCTTTCCATGTGACTTTGGCAAGAATCACTCCTTGGCGTTTTAAATGCTAAAAGGTTTTAGCATCTTGTCAATATGTATTCATTGCTTAGCCCCATTAGGTAAATCTATCTCCATAGATCATCATGCCTAATATTGAGGCTATTTAGCCTAAGCACTTCATCGAAAAACTACTTTCAAATGAAGTCCTAATTTGTGTCAATAAATTTATTTCCAATTACCAATGTGCCAAGCACATAAGGTTTTTAGAAATATTATTACGCTCCCACTTACTTTCTTGAATTACAAGCATCTTCGTTACCCATTGATGAAGTCAAAACCCCTTTGACCATTTCATCAAAACACGAAGGTTCCAACTCCATTTTGCTCTCTTCTGTCCATTGCTGGAACTCTGAAGTTTGCATACCTACTAGCATCCTCTGGATCGACAAATTACTTTGGACTGTATCATATACAAGTCCTAGCTTTCATTTCCAACAGATGGAAATCCTTTTATCATCCATGTTTCATATCTCATGATTGAAATATGTATTAATTGCTAGTTCAACCCGAACTGACTTTAAGCATCGCTACGATGAAAACAACCTCATCGTAGTCAAATCTTGAACTTGTTATTTCAACAAGTCGAGCTTTATGGATAAAACATTTTATCCGTATCAGTTTTAAGTTCCATAAATATTCGTTAGACTCTAAGTCTTCCGAAAGGTGTATCAAGGTTTTAATCTTGAATCACTTATATGGAAACTAACTCGGGTTGTATTGGCATTTAGCCAATTCCGGAGTCAGGGCCCATCAACGCTTCCTTGTGTATCGTAGGTATAATGTTGTCTAACAACAATATCTCGTTTGCGCACCTGAGAGGTTTGCACGAGCCTTGCCTACGTGGTTCAGCTGCAAGTTCGACCGAAGTTCATACATTTTATTGTAGAGACTTCCGTATCAGTCGCAGTAGGAAACTCTGGAATTACTTCCAAGGTCTCTTTCCTTTGATCTGATGACGTAGATACTGTTTATCTCGTCGAGTTACACTATTCTCCCACTCACCTTTTTGAAAGAACCATTCTCTTTAAAAGCACACCGTTTCGCGGCAAAACTATTTGCCTCGGTATAGTGAGGGAGGAATAACCAACATTTTGGTATAACCTACAAAGTAGCACTTGTCTGATTTGGAATAGGTTTGTAACCTTTTACACAAGCCCCATATTCCAAATGTTAAGAAAAGATATAACATGGTTGGGCGTACCATACCATGGCTTCATTTCAACAGACCCGATGTAGCTCTTTTCGGTGTAAAAGCCGCAGTCTCTAAAGCATCACTTTAAAAGGGATAATGGCAAATTTATTTATGTCATCTTTGACCTTACCATGTCATAAATGGTTTGATTACATCTCCACGGACTTTCCACTTGCAGTGGTGTTCCGGGAGGTGCAAGTTACGAAACCCCTTTCACAACTCATCAGACATTCGCTAAACATGTAACTCAAATATTCCTTTGTGCAATCAAATTGCAGAAACATAATTTTCTTGTTACAATTACTTCTACTTCATTTTTGAAAACCTTTCGAATGATTTCAAAAGATCCAGACTTACATCTCATCAAGCAAATATCCATATATCTACTTGAGTCATTTCTGAAGATAAATAAATCCACCACTAACAACACTTATCGAACTACACACATCAAATGTATGATCACTAATTAGTTTGTTGTTCGTTCCTTATGGCCTGTGAATGGTATTTTAGTCACTTCACTTTTCGAAGGAAAGTTGCAAGTGTCAGATGATTCAAAATCAAAAAGACTTCAAAATCCATCATAATGGAATTTTCCATGCGGGTTTCTCCAATGTGACCAAATGTAGTGCCACACTTGTGTGGTATTCTTTTAGTCTTGCGACATTTAGCGTCAGAGTTATGGATGTATCATATTACCATCAATATTCATAACATACATGCCATCTTGGATGGAAGCATGGCCGTTGTGTTATTCATAACATCAAACATAAAAAGTTCTCTTATGAACAACCTTCTTGCAAGATACCTTATGCAATGGGATAGAGTTTGTAAAACTCTAAATGAATTATGAAAATAAATACAGACGGCAATACACCGATGGAAGGTATAGTAACATTTACTATGTTCCCTGTGTATACCTTAACCTCATTTCTAGCTAGTCTTTCAGGCCATAGTAGTTCTTACATCGAGTTGCAACAGAATGCAATCGAGCGGGCATTTTTGTGATGAACTCACAATACCCAAGAATTAGTGATTAACATGTTTAACCATAATTCGCAAGAACTATATCTTTGACCAGCCTTCTATACATCAAAAACTTGTATGACATTCATACATGAGCTGGATATTCCAGTCTTCTTTCCTTTTGCCTTTATACTTCTAGCAGTTTAACTTTTAGTATTTCTCCTACTCTCAGAAGAAGCACCCAACTTAAGAGTGGCATTAGCCCCGGACTTCCTAGGCGTGTAAGTCATACTAACACCCTTTGGACACTTCCTTTCTCTTTAAGTTGTTGTTTTATTCACCTTTCATTATATGACAGGCGTTCTTCTGGATCCCTTTCCCAACAGTCAAATGCATAGTAAACACTTTTACTAATACTTGCAAACAAACATTGCTTTGTTTGTATCTGAAAATAATTTTCAGTTCCATGAATATCATATAACTATCCCAACTTTCGAAGTTTGGGTTTCATGGAAGCAAACATATTCCACTTGACCGTAACAGAATTCTAGCTTTTGGATCGAAGGACGAGAGTCACATGATCCATAGCATTAGCGGGAGGATACGGAAAGCATGCGATAGGAAAAAGTCCTTCTCGGCACTTTTGAGGACAATCCTCATATTACGTTACCAATCATAAAGTTTTAACCAGATATTTAACATCTATTCAATTTTAATAGGGAAGGTGGAAATGCGAGCCATTATTCTACAACTATTATGCAAGAAACACTTAGACAGTGTTCATAATTAATTGCACTGAGAATTAAACATGTTAATTCAACAGTGCGCTCCCACTCAAATCAATATCTCTCATAATTGATTTAGAGTGATTCAAGATCCATATTTCTATTCGATGCCATTGACGGGTTCATCACTGATGACACGAATTTCAATCGGTAGGCCAACTTGACGATCACATCTCTATGTGATTCTTGTTCATCTCTCCATGGGCGTGTTCCGAGCTCAGGACTCTCCTGCCTGAACGTCAAAGACAACCAAGTGATCTTGCTACGAGGTCTGACCTCACTCGCCTCATTCCTCTCGATTCGTTCGTGCTCATGTGTACATGGCGCACCCCGAAAAGATACGAATTTCAGATGGTGCTACACTTGGGTGAACACTAACTACTTTGATAGTTTAAGTGAGAGATCACCCTAATAAAAAGAGACTACCACGCAATCAAGAAGGGTGCATCATAAGGGATAAACATCTCAGGCAATTCATAATAGCATGATATGGTATAGCCCTTTCTGACGGAGAAGTATTTCATTTCTTCGTCTTCGGCATTCGCGTCGGTGTTCACCTTTGCGAAGATTGCCACCACCTTGTCGATGCACCAGATAATATTGCTATCTCTATAGCTAACAAAATAATGCATTTCAACAAGGTTGACACGCAGGTCATTAAAGTGCAATCATATGGCTCCAGCCATCATGCCGAATCATGACACGCAGGTCATGTTAATCAAATTACATCATATAGTCATCTCATACATAATCAAATTAGTATGAGCACTGCTATACCACATCACATGCACATCCTGCAAAACCAAGTTAGACGCCTCTAATCGGTTTATGCAAAATTTATTTTACGTGGCTTCTAAGGTTTTGACTTAAACCGTAGCTACCAACATTTTATCATCAAGTATGATTATTCAGGTTGCTAGATTAACATCTCGGGGTGTATGAAACACGGGATAATTAAATCCCGAGCCCCATACTAAACTTCGTCCTACGCATGACCCCCGTGCAGATCATATCTGCAATGCCCTTTCATCTGCGAATCTCATCTTTCTTTTGACTACGGCAGAACCCAAAGAACTGATAGCACTTCCATGATCAATCAGGATCACGGATTGCCAGAACTTTGTCAAATTCCACCATGCTGTCTCGAGATTGAGCAAACGCAAATTCTAGGGAAGCAACAAGAACCTCGGGTAACAGATTTCATCTGTCACCCGCATAAATAATTTTCAGCAATAGATCTCATCTACTACCTAATTATATTATGCAATACCCATACATCTCCATGTATTCTAGATCGAAACCTGCATCTACGCATAACCTGGCTCTGATACCACTGTAGGGGAACGCAGCAGAAAACAAAAAATTCGGACCTACACACCAGCCCAGGACCACTATGGAGACTGCATACAAGGTTTGATCTCTTTCGTTACCGACTCGTAGCGCAGCGGGAAGTAGAGTCGATGACGATCGGCGGTGCAGATCCCCGCAGCTAGGATATACAACCTCCCAACGATGTATACCCTCATCTGCTCCTTAGGCAGCCCTCCGGGAGGCGGTCGAACAGCCCCCCGGACGGTGTCGCGGACAGCCCGTCGGGAGGACCTTCGAAACTCGAACGGTCACTCGGACAGCCCTTCGGGAGGACCTTCAAAACTCGGACGGTCACACGGACAGCCCTTCGGGAGGCACTCATGAACTAAGACCGAAACTACGATCTCTCTACAGAGTTGCACACATACGGTGTCATCTATCCGGCAGGGCTTCGCCGTCCAGAACTAGTTCCTGCCGGAACCTAGACAGCCTTACGGCTCTACGAAACTCTTTTCGTGGGAGGGAGAGAAGAAGCCAGATAATGCATGGCATGTGTATGAGCGCAAGGGATGAGTGTGGAGGGGTGCCCCTCCACCTCTATTTATAGGAAATCCCAAGGGGGTAGGGTAGTTTCACAAAAAACCCAAAATGCACATGAATGAAGTCCTTCCACAAGGACCTAGGAGTGAAACCAATCAACAAGAGGGTCCCCAAGGGGGGATACCCCATGTGGCCGGCCACACCCCCATGAGGGGCCCAAAAAATGGCTCCTATCCATCCATGTCATCCCCAAGATCTTTTGGAGCAATGCCCCAAAAGGTGGCTTTCCATAAAGTAACCATAAAGCTGATTTTCACTATTCACGACAACATTTTTCAGCGTCTGATCGAACTAAAAATATTTATGTGGGCTAAGAACATTTCCAGTACCCACTAAAATGATTTTCAACGCGTTCCGAAACAATTCCGGTTTTAGTGATTTTCATCTGCGAAACGCATCTGAAGTGGCTCCGGCAGCTCCGGAACATTTCCGGTTTTTATCTCAGAAAATTCCAAAAAGCTTCCAGAATGATTCTGGCATCCTCCAAGAATTATCAGGCATGTGCCGAAAGCAATTTGACTTAATGGTGTATCCCGAAACAAGTTTTCGGTATCATCGAAACTTATCCGATGACCTCTCTCTGCGGTACGATTCCGCTGTCCGAAACTTTTTCGGTGATTTTCTCTCAGACTCCCTGTCTAGTATTCAGCAGATAGATGACCCTTAAGCGTGTGACCCTATAGGTTCGGTGAAGTATAGACATGACCCGGAACCCCTTCCGATCAATGATCAACATCGGAGCCGTGGACACCCATATTGACCCCTATACCAACACGAATAAATATTCGAGTGAACCTCCAGTTGCCGTGTGCTATTCCCGTTGCTTCGCGATATGTTACAAATACCCGAGGTGAGACTTGTTGGCATTCCCGTGGATCAACAACTTGTCCACTATGCTAGTTACCTCGTTACCGGTTTTGTTCTCTTTTCTCGTTTCGTGTTCCGGCATCCCCGTGATCAAATCACAAAGTGTCTGGTCAGACGATGATGGACACCGTAACACCGAGTGGGCCCGAGTATATCTCTCCATCGTCGGAGGAGCAAATCCCAATCTCGAGCTATCAAGTTACTTAACATACTTTCCGATGAACCCGTAAGTCGCCGTAATAGCCATCCAGTTACGGATGACGTTTAACAAACCCCAAAGTTCATGAAGCAAGCATGAAGAAACTCGATACTCTCATGGTCTAAGGAATTATGCAAACATTAACTATCTATGTGTTATAAACCATTAACTTGTGATGAATGAATCTCTTAGCATAACATCAATCCGGGTCGATTCACCACAAATGTTCTCTTAACATTGTGCCCTCAAAATTGCTGGCATAGACATGCCCATGATCAGGAAAACAGAACCATCATGCAACACTTGAGCTAGTCTTAGAGGCCAGACTAGGAATACTTCTTACCGTTTATTATTCCACACGTGCATATGAGTCATCCTCCGAGCCTCGTGGATATTGCAGACTCGAGAATCATTGCAGTTATAGCATGGAACATAAACATAATTATGAACTCGGAGATAAATAATATCATTTATTATTGCCTCTAGGGCATATCTCCTACAGTCAGCCTCCTCGACCAGCTTCACGTCTCCAGCGAGCCCGCTGTGGACTTGGAGTCGGTGGGCTCCACCGACCCCATGCTTGTCGACTCCGACACGGCATCGCTTGACGCCTTCCCCACCGACGTGGTGATCTTCGACGACCCTCTCCGTCGAGCCGACAGTGGCAGAGTGCTGTCACTGAGGTGCTGGTCATCAGCCACGGCGCCGACTCGGGCGAGAACGCCCACGACGCCCTACAAGCGGCGCTGACGACTTGTCTGTCCCCATCCCGGCCGACGCCGACGCCGAGACTCTGGAGGCAAGCCGCCTCGCCCTCATCGCGGAGGGCCAGAAGATAGCCTCCATGAGACGCCTCACTGAGGCTCACCAGCACGAAGTCGACCGCGCCGCCTTTGGTACGCCGCCTCATGGCGGGCCGAGCCGAGCCGGCCTCGTCAAGAAGCGCGGCACGGCCATCACCAGCATGCTGGGGGCAGACTGCCCAGTTTACGCCACGTCGCTCGAGAACCTGCGTGCCGCTCAGGCGGCCGCAGAAGAGCTGAACGGGCTGGGGCTGATGAGCTCCCATACATGACAAGGCGCATCCAGCAGCTGATCGACGCGGCCGCAGAACGGCATGAAGCCGACGCCCGCGCTGAGAGTCCTCCCCCACGCCGAGAACACGCCGCGACATCCCGGTCGCCGACTGCGAGCGGCGCCCGTGCAAGGAAAGACAAGGAGCCGGCTGCTAGCCGCAGCCGGACTCGAATCACCATTGAGTGCGATGCAGAAGGCCGCCCCCGAGCGGTGGAACACCAAGGCAATCCGCCTCCCCCCGCCTCGTGGGGAGAGATATCCCACCCTGCCGCCTGTCACGCATCCGACTCTCGGTGGCCGACTAGGCCACCGTGAAGGAGTCGGCGAGAACGATGCCCGCCACCGGATCGACCGCCTAGCGCGATCCCTGGCGCTAGAAGAAGAAGACGATGTCGGCCCGCCTTGCTTTGGCCCCCGCATCCGCGACGAGCCCTTCCCCAAAGGGTTCTCACTCCCAGAGACACGCCCAAGTACAACGGCTCCGTGAAGCCGGAAGATTGGCTGATCGACTACTCTACCGCGGTCAGCATAGCAAACGACAACAGGCGCGTTGCCGTGAAGTACGTCCCTCTCATGCTTCAAGGCACGACACGCACCTGGCTGAATAGCCTCAAGCCCTACAGCGTCAACAGCTGGCTAGACTTCATGGAAGTCTTCGTCCGCAACTTCACCAGCACATACAAGCGGCCTCCCAAGCCCCGCCAGCTCTCCTTATGCGTCCAAGGGCCTAGCGAATCGACTCGCGACTACCTCACGCGGTGGGCCGAGCTCCGCAACTCCTGCGAGGGGGTGCACGAGGTTCAAGCCATAGAATACTTCACCGCCGGGTGCCGAGAGGGCACCCTCCTCAAGCACCGACTCCTCTGCGACGAGCCGACTACCCTCGACGAGCTGCTGGTCATAGCAGACAAGTACGCCACGCCGACTCCTCGATGAAGACCGAGCTCCGAGTGGACGCCTCTGGAAAGGTGCTCGCTCCGGCTCCCAAGACGCCGGCTGGCGACTCCAACCGACGCCCCTACCAGAACGACCACAAGCGCAAGGCCCCTATGCCGCCTTCCACCAGTCGGCAGGTGGCCACTGTCGAAGACGAGCAGCCCGAAGAGCGGCCCGCTCCCAAGAAGAAGGGCGGCAGGCCGGCTTGGCAGCCAGCCTTCTCCTACGAGCAAACTCTCGATGCCCCCTGCAAGTTCCACAGCGGCGCGAAGCCGTCCAACCACACGACCCGGAAGTGCCACTGGCTCACACGGATCTCCAAGGGCGAGGGGCTGGTGCCGCCTCCGCCTCCCGGCCCGCCGCCTCCAGCCCCCCAGCAGCCGGCTGCTCGACCAGCAGTCGGAGCCATTCAGGATGAGTTCCCAGATGAGCACGCCGCCTACGTCGTCTTCACGAGCCAGATTAAAGACAAGCGCAGCCGGCACCGACAGCACCAAGAGGTCAACGCGGTCGCCTCCAGCAACCCCGAGTTCATGCATTGGTCTGAAAGGCCTATCAGCTGGAGCCGGGCCGATCACCCAGAGGTGATGCCGTCTCCTGGCTCCTACGCATTGGTGTTGGACGTCACCCTCGCGACGGAGAGGCGAGCTGCCCGATTCTCCCGCGTGCTGATTGATGGCGGAAGCAGTATCAACATACTGTACCGCGACACCATGGAGAAGTTGAACCTCAAGGCGAAGCAGCTCATGCCAAGCCGGACCGTGTTCCATGGCATCGTACCCGGCCTGTCCTGTTCCCCAATCGGCAAGATCAAGATGGATGTTCTCTTCGGAGACAAGGATCACTTTCGCCGAGAAGCGATCTGGTTTGAAGTAGTGGACCTAGAGAGCCCTTACCACGCCTTGCTTGGCCGACCTGCCCTGGCCAAGTTCATGGCTGTGCCCCACTACGCCTACCTCAAGATGAAGATGCCGAGCTCGAAGGGGATCATCACTGTAGCCGGCGACTACAAGAAGTCCATCGAGTGCGCTGCAGCCAGCAGCCGACTGGCCGAGTCCCTCGTGGTTGCAGAAGAGAAGAAGATGCTGGAGCGAGTTGTGGCCATGGCCGGCAAGCAGCCGGCCCTGTCCCCCAACCCCAAGGAATATGATGCTCAGGGCTCCTTCCAGCCGGCCAAGGAGACGAAGAAGATACCTCTGGACCCGGAGAACCCGGAGAGGTTTGCTGTCATTGGTGCAAACCTGGACAGTAAATAGGAAGGCGAGCTCGTCGACTTCCTCCGTGAGAATCGAGACATCTTTGCATGGTCCCCAAAGGACATGCCGGGTGTTCCGAAGGATTTCGCCGAGCACAAGCTACACGTCCGAGCGGACGCGAAACCAGTCAAGCAGCCTCTCCGCCGACTGTCGGAGGAGAAGAGAAGAATCGTAGGAGAAGAGATAGCCCGGCTCCTGGCCGCCGGCTTCATTATGGAAGTGTTTTTCCCAGAGTGGCTTGCCAACCCGGTCTTGGTGTTGAAGAAGAACAACAAATGGCGTATGTGTATAGACTACACTAGCCTCAACAAAGCCTGCCCCAAAGATCCGTTTGCCCTACCACGGATTGATCAAGTGATAGACTCCACAGCCGGATGCGAGCTGTTGAGTTTCTTGGATGCCTACTCAGGATACCACCAGATCAAGTTGGACCCAGCTGACCGCCTGAAGACCGCCTTCATCACACCATTCGGAGCTTTCTGCTACCTGACTATGACATTCGGCTTGAGGAATGCCGGTGCCACTTTTCAGCGTTGCATGCAGAAATGCCTCCTCAAGCAACTCGGCAGAAATGCCCACGTCTACGTAGACGATATTGTGGTGAAGACGGAGAAGCGCGGCACCCTGCTGGAAGACCTCAAAGAAACATTTGCCAACTTGCGCCGATTCCAGATCAAGCTCAACCCCGAGAAATGCGTGTTCGGAGTACCAGCCGGCCAGCTTCTAGGCTTTTTGGTCTCCGAACGCGGCATTGAGTGCAACCCTGTGAAGATCAAGGCCATTGAGAGAATGGAGATTCCCACCAAGTTGCGAGACGTTCAGAAGTTCACCGGGTGCCTGGCCTCCCTAAACCGCTTCATCAGCCGGCTAGGAGAGAAGGCTCTCCCCCTGTACCGACTCATGAAGAAATCCACCCACTTCGAGTGGAACGACCAAGCAGACCAAGCCTTCCATGAGTTGAAGAAGATGCTGACCACTCCACCTGTCCTGGCGGCGCCGACTGAGAAGGAGCCCATGCTCCTCTACATTGCTGCGACTAGCCGAGTGGTCAGTACAGTCATCGTGGTCCAGCGCCCAGAAGAAGGCCGAGCCCAGTTAGTCCAGAGGCCGGTATATTATTTAAGCGAAGTACTGTCCACCTCAAAGCAAAACTACCCGCACTACCAGAAGATGTGCTATGGAGTGTACTTCGCCGCCAAGAAGCTGAAGCCCTACTTTCAAGAGCATCCCATCACGGTCGTATGCACCGCCCCGCTTGCCGAGATCATAGGCAGCCGGGATGCATCCGGCCGGGTGGCTAAGTGGGCCATTGCGCTGGCTCCTTACACAATCTTCTACCAGCCCCGCACCGCCATCAAGTCCCAAGCATTGGCCGACTTCCTTGTCGACTGGGCCGAGACCCAGTACCTACCGCCGGCTCCCGACTCCACTCATTGGCGGATGCACTTCGACGGGTCCAAGATGCGCACCGGCTTGGGAGCCGGCATCGTCCTCACCTCTCCCAAAGGCGACAAGCTCAGATACACATTGCAAATCCATTTTGCCGCCTCCAACAATGTGGCTGAGTACGAGGCGCTCATACACGGGCTCCGGCTAGCCAAAGAGCTCGGCATACGCCGGATCCTGTGTTATGGCGACTCGGACTTGGTGGTCCAGCAGTCATCTGGCGACTGGGACGCCAAGGACGCAAACATGGCGAGCTATCGATTCCTCGTCCAGCAGATCAGTGGATACTTTGAAGGGTGCGAGTTCCTCCACGTGCCACGGGCCGACAACGACCAAGCAGATGCCCTGGCACGGATCGGCTCCACCCGACAGGCTATACCAACCGGTGTCTCTCTCCAGCGCCTCCTCAAACCGTCTATCAAGCCGTCTCCAGAATCGGACTCTATCTTCGTACCGCCCGCCCCTGATGCAGCCGGATCCGACTGGAGGAACCCAGCAGGCGGCTCGGGGACTTCGACAAGCGGCCCGGGGACTGCCGTAGTCGCACCCGGCTCGGGGACTTCAGAACCCGGCCCGGGGACTGCAGCAGTCGGCCCGGGGACTGCAGCGACACAAGAGGCGGTGGCCGACTCCAACTCTCCACCACCCAACCCACCCACCCGGGTCACAGTGGCCGTACTGACAATAGAAGAAGTCACAGCTCCATCATGGGCCCAGCCCATCCTCAACTTCCTAGTCAACAGAGAGCTGCCGACTGATGAGATCTCGGCAAGACTAGTGCAACGCCGAGCCGGAGCATACGCAATAATAAACAGAGAACTTGTCAAGCGTAGCGTCACTGGAGTCTTCCAGCGCTGCGTCGAGCCAGAGAAGGGCATAGCAATCCTCAAGGATATCCACCAAGGCGAATGCGGCCACCACGCAGCCTCAAGATCACTTGTCGCCAAAGCTTTCCGCCATGGTTTCTTCTGGCCGACTGCTTTGGAAGATGCCAAGGAATTAGTCAAATGCTGCAAAGGATGCCAAGTCTTCAGTTCCAAGCAACACCTGCCGGCTTCTGCACTCAAGACCATCCCCCTCACCTGGCCCTTTGCCGTTTGGGGGCTGGACATGGTGGGCCCATTCAAGACAGCCCGCGGCGGCATGACACATCTGCTTGTCGCCGTGGACAAATTTACCAAGTGGATTGAAGCGAAGCCGATCAAGAAGCTGAACGGGCCGACTGCCGTGACATTCATCGCAGACATCACTACTCGGTATGGTGTACCACACAGCATCATCACCGACAACGGCACGAATTTTGCCAAGGGAGCACTGGCACGTTTCTGCGCGACACAGGGCATCCGACTGGACTTAGCGTCCGTTGCCCACCCGCAGTCAAACGGCCAGGTCGAGCGAGCAAACGGCCTCATCCTCTCCGGCATCAAGCCCCGACTGGTCGTACCACTGGAGCGTTCGGCCGGCTGCTGGCTCGATGAGCTGCCGGCTGTCCTCTGGAGTCTGCGTACTACCCCAAACAAGTCAACCGGCTTCACTCCGTTCTTCCTTGTATATGGTGCCGAGGCTGTCATCCCAACTGACATCGAGTTCGACTCGCCTCGGGTCACCATGTACACGGAGGCGGAGGCCAAGGAAGCGCGAGAAGACGGCGTCGACCTGCTGGAAGAAGGCCGGCTGTTAGCACTCAGCCGGTCCGCCATCTACCAGCAGGGTTTGCGCCGTTACCACAACCGGAAGGTCAAGCCAAGATCCTTCCAAGAGGGCGATCTTGTGCTCCGGCTGATCCAGCGAACAGCCGGCCAGCACAAGCTCTCGGCCCCTTGGGAAGGCCCTTTCGTCGTCAGCAAGGCCCTAGGCAACGACTCCTACTACCTGATCGACGCACAGAAGCCAAGAGCACGCAAGAGGGATGATTCCGGCAAGGAGTCGGAACGACCATGGAACGCCAACCTCCTGAGAAGATTTTACAGTTAAAAGCAGTATGTATCATGCTACCTTTTTGTATTAAGTACGAAGACAACGGGCCCCCCGAGGCGCACTCGGGGACTGCCCTCCTTTATCTATGAATGACGAGTGTCATACCCATGAATGTACTATTACATTTGATTTTCTATCTGGCACCGGGTTCGACTAGTCGGCCCGGGGACTGGCCGCCTTAAGTTATATTAAAAGTTCTACCTGAAGTCAGACAAGTAGTGTGCCAGCACCCGAGCCCTCTCTTGTTGTAAGTCGCAGCTCGAAGAACCGACTGTCCGACTGGCAAGAGCCAAAGGCAGAAAGGATGCCCACACGAAAAACGGCTAAGGACTAACGAACTTATATAACACAAGCCGGCCTCCAACCACGCCTACCGGCTGTCAAAACAGCCGGCTGGCCGGCTTCCCAGTCACTTCGCTACAATCCAACAAAGCTAGAGTACTTGCCCTCCCAACCGGCCAAGCACTTCTCCAGCCACAGACTGCAGAGCAGCTGTCCGGCTGGGAAGGCGGCAACCAAGGGAGGGCGGCAAAGGAAACAGCCGAAGGATGAAAAGAAAAGAACAAGGGAAAGCCAAACACATGCATGATTATATTTACACATAAAGCGTTCAACAGGCCGACAGTCAATATAGTTACACCCCTAGTGGGTGGAACTGTGCAAACTTAACAAAATACTGTTCCAAAAGTAATAAAACAGGAAAGTAGAGGCAGCAGATTAGACTAAGGGCATAGCAGGGGAGCCGGGCTGGTCGGTGGAGACGGCAGCGCCGGCTGGAGGAGTGGCCGGCTGGTGAGTCTCGGCTTGATCATCGCTGGCTGCAGGCGGTGCGCTCGCACGCGCCTTGTTGCTGGAGGCACGGTCAAGCTGAGGCTGATCGGCTGCTCCACCATCTGGCGCGGCGTCTTCACCCTCCTCCTCCTCCTCGCCCTCGTCGCTGGAGTCGATCTCCTTCGCCGAGTGCTCACCATCTGGCGGGTTCAGCCCGAACCACTCCTCCGGCTGGGCAACACCGTTGTCGTCCACCTCAGGAGTGAAGGCACTGGTGTCGATGTAGTCAGCGATCGCCGAGGCTCGCTGGATGATAGCCGGCCGCACCGGCTCCAGCTCCGTGTCGGCCTCCTGCCGCCAGGTCGCCAGCTGGCCCAAACTCAACTCAGGATACCAGGCCTTGACGAACTCCAGCGCCCGCCTGGCGCATGACCGAGCCGCACAAGCCTTCCAGGCCTCGAAGCGGCCGGCCGCCACCTCCAGCTAGTCGGCAGTCCGACTGGGAGTGCGGGGAATCACCTTGCCGGGCCAGAGAGCGGCCAGCACCTGCGCCCCAACACGCTGAAGCCGGTGGAGCATGCGGTGAGCCGGCTGGAGGCGGGCTTGAATCGCCAGGAGCTGTTCCTGAAGCGACCGGCGAGCGTTCGACGCAATCTTGGCGCCAGCCTGCCTTTGCGCCTTGCAGTGGGCCTCGACGACCTGGTTGGCGGCAGTAGAGTAGCCAGGGAAGTACTCTGCACCAGAAAGAAAGAGAAACAAGAGAAAAATACCAAGTCAGAAAGTGAACCAAACGGCAAGCGGCAAGCAAGGGACGAAGAAGAGGGCGGCCTACCGTCAACCAAGTCTTCGATCTGGTTGTTGCCGTTGATCAACGACTGCCTCACCTCGGCCCAGCTCGCCGCCTCCGTCTCATATTCGGCTTGGAGGGCGGCCTCGCTATCCTGCACCGCCTTCAGGGCCGCCTTGTGGCTCTCCTCCTGGTCGGCTAGCTTCTTGACCAAGCGGTCGCGCTCCTGGGCCAAGGCGTCAAACTCGGCTTCCTTAGCACGAAGGGCAGCCTGAGTCCCACCCAGCTGCTCCCTCAGTTTGGCGTTGGCCGCTGCCGACCTGGCAGAGAAGAAAAAGCAATAAGAAAGAAGTCGTCAAGAAAGATCCGACCCGACTGCTCAGCAGTCGGCCCGAATCTCGGGGACTACACCCAGTGGGTGCGCTGACGCGCCCCCACATGAGATAAAAGATGAAGTACTTACCCCGGCTCTCAGATAGATCAGCATTCTTCTGGGTCAGCTCCCGAGCCTGGGAGTTGAAGGCAGCCGCACGGAGGTTGTGGTAGTCCTGCAAGTCAGGCAGAGAAGCGAATGAGAACAAGATAGCAAACAAAGCCCGCTAAGAAGTTCCAAGCCGCCTGCTCAGCAGCCGACTCGGAACTCGGGGACTACACCCAGTGGGTGCGCTGACGCGCCCCCACGGAAGAAACCAAGATCAAAAAGCAAAAACGGGAAGACTTACCCGAATGGCCGCCCGCGTCGCGAGGAACTCGTCATTGTATTGCCTCAGCACTGCGGCCTGGGACTGAAGCCGGTTCCGGACTTCTTGCGCCGCCACATTCACCACGGCCGTCCCTCCACCCGGCGTCCACCCCGAGCTGGCGCTGGCCGCCTTCACATCCTGGGCCGACGAGCTGGACCCCGCGGCCTTCTGCGGGTCCGGAGACGAAGTGGCCTTCCCCGTGCGCTGGCGCGATGGCGACTGGACCACCAGGTCCATCCTTGCAGCCGGCTCGCCCCCAGCCGATGGCGCAGGCGGCACGTTAGGCCGGCTGCCTTGGGCCGCCCCAGTCGGCGAGGACAGTGCCGCCTCTCTCTCCTGGACGACGACGTCGTCCTCCCTCTCCAACCCCGGTAGGTCGCCGCCGGCTTCCTCCGGCGGGGGCTTCGGGTCCTCGGGCGCCGCGACACGCAGAGGGGTGACAAGCAAGGCCCCCTCCGCTGTTGCCGCGGCTGCAGCCTCCGCCTGGGCCTTGGCCGCCGCGTCGGCACGCACCTTCGCCGACTCCTCCTCCTCCTGTGCCCCCTTGGCAGCAGCCGCCCTCAGCTCCTCCTCCTCCCGCTCCTCCCGCGCCTCCCGCGCATTTCGCTCCATCGCCGCTTGAAGCTCGGCGCGGGGGTCCACACGGCGGGTGCTCCGGATCTTCCCGGCGATCCAACCACAGAGGCGGTAGCAACCCGCTCAAGAGAAAGCGGAGCCCTGATTTTTGAGACAAGACAAAGATTCAGAAATCGACAAGAAAAGAAGAAAGAGTATGCAAAAGAATATACACTTACGCTGACACCGTCTGCGGCTGCTTCACCACCTTGCGGAAGCGGGCCGCCTTCGCGGCCGCCTCATCCCGCCTGGTCGCCGCCGCCCCGCCCTTGGGCTTCTTCGGCCGACTGCCGAACAAGCCCGACGCGGCCCGGCGCTTCTGCCCGCCGCCCCGAGCAGGCGGCGCGGCGGAGGAACCCGCGCCATGGCCGGACGCCGGCTGGCGGCGTGGGACGATTTCCGCCTCGTCGTCATCCGGCCAGTCGTCGAAGCTGGCTCCAAGCCCGGAGCCGCCTGCTTCGCCGCCGCTCGCCGCCTCCCGCCTCGGTGTTGTCATCCATGGCGGCCGCCCCCAAGTCGTGGTCCTCCAAGTCATGCTCCGCCCGGTCGGGGAGAAATCGGCGATCCGCCCCCGACCCGGCCGCAGGTCGAAGGAGAGGGCTCTGCCAAGACGTGCCGACTGGTCAGAGTCGGCCAAGAAAAACTCGGCGACAAAACTAAGAGAAGAAAGGATAAAGAGAGCATACCGTAGGCGGGGGATGAGCACGGGAGTACGGCTCCTTGCCAAACCGCCACTCTGCGGAGAGCTTGCAGTTCGCAAGATAATTCACCATATGAGCCACCTCGTCGTGAGGCATATCCTTGGTGCACATCCGACTCGGATCGAGTTGGCCGCTCATCTGACAGATCAGATGAGGGCGGCTTTGAAGCGGAAGCACCCGGCGCGCGACGAAGGCGGCCAGCAAGTCGGACCCAGTCAGGCCCTCCGACTGGATCATCACCCGGAGTCGGGCGACGGCCGCAGCTCTAGCCGGCGACACCGTCACGGCCCGATAGGACCACTGGGCCGCCTCCCAGCCGGTGGGCCGGCTACGTAAGCCGGCAGGTTGACGTAGTCGCCTTGCGGGGCGACGTTCCTCACGTAGAAGTACGACTTCTGCCAGCGCTTCACCGACTGGATCAACATGATGACGGGGAAGGGGTTGTCGGCTGCCGGCCTCTGCATCACGATGAAGGCGCCGCTCTGAGCCGGCACGCCCTGCATGCGGGTGCCGAGCTTGGTCTGGAAGTATTCCCCCCAGAGCTCGAGGGTGGGGAGAACGCCAAGAAAGCCTTCGCACAGAGTGACGAAGGCGGACAACAGCACCACCGTGTTCGGAGTGAGGTGGTGCGGCTGGATTTGATAGAACTCGAGGAATGAGCGGAAGAAGGCGCTCGCCGGTAGGTCGAGGCCGCGCAGGAAGTGTGAGCGAAAGATTACCCGCTCGCCTTCCTCCGGCGCCGGCGTGATCTCCTTCTCCGGCGCCAGACGAACCCGCACCTGGTCTTTGCTGGGCAACCGCCGCGTCTTGCAGAGGAAGTCGATGTGGTCCATATGAACATTGGAGCCGTCCCAGTCCCCGCCGTACTGCATGATGGCGAGGAAGGGTGCGGCGGCGGAGTAAAGCACGGCCTGCGGCGGCAAAGCTGCGGGGTGGAGTGAAGATCGGTGGGACGGCGCGGCGGCGAGACGCTGCTACGATGGAAAGGAGGAGGAATAAGGTGGCGCACAGAGGAGGAGCGTGCGAGCGTCTGCCGCTTCCCCTCCTCCCCTACTTATAGCCTCGTGCGATGAAGCCGAGGAGGCGAGGCATGGGGGTGAATGTGGGATTAACTGCGCCCACTCCCCTCACGTCCCGCGATTATTGCGCCCTAACGGCGTGCAGAAACTGCCGTCGGAAGGCGTGCGGACAGCTTTGGGCCACAGAGAATCCGCGCCTGGGCCTAGGCGTAGGAGTGGTGGGCCCCGGCCTGCGGCAACGTCCTGTCACGCGCGTGGGTTGGCAGGCTTTTTTCAGCCGGAGGATGCCACGTGGTTCGCGGGCGGGGAGCGGCCGGCCCGCAGCCCGGCGCGCGTGCCAACTGACTCCCGCCTTCCGACTTTAGAAATTTCGCCAAGAGGCGCGCCCAACCGAAGCCAGCTCCCAGCTGCTGCCTCGTTGAGATAAGAAGCTGACCGAGCTTCTCGACCTCCTCTCAGCCTCGAAGCCCAACCAGCTTCGGGGACTACTGTCGGAGTAAATGGCCATGGGTAACCTAACCGACTCCCCCTGGCTCTTCGAAAAATTATCAGGCCATTCGAGCCTTCAAGCATCCAGAGCATGGGGCCGCCTTCCTCCGGCCGGCTATCCCCAGGGCCGACTACCAGAAGGTGACCTGGCCTCAAAAACCTTCCCAAAGAAAGCTACGAGATGGCCGACTCCAGGAAGCCGGCCCCAAGAGGACTGACTCCCAGAAGCCGGCCATGAAGAGAGCCGACTCCCAGAAGCCGGCCAAGACTGCATCCACATAACGGTGATAAGACGGGGCGTGGCCGAAGTACAGCCCACAACCCCCGAATCCCAGAACAGGCATGGCCACAGGGCGCCGTACGGGTCAGCCATCTCCCGTCCGGCGCGGCACTGTAGCCATGTTGACCTCGATGTCACCCACGACAGGCGCCAGTACGGCCCGCGGGCGGCGGGCCCCTTTAGCCAGAGAGACGCTCGAAGGTGGCCCAGCCTCCCCTAGTCGGCCAGGGGCGTAGCCGGCTCCCAATAGCCGGCTACCTCCCTCCCTCGAAACATGTGCATCATTACGGAGACAAGACGAGGTGAGGCTACAGTGAGAGCCCACAAGGCGGCGGCACTGTAGCCACGCTACCTCGACAAAGCCCTCGTCATCAGAGGCGAGGCAACAGTAACCAACCGCCGACAAGGCCCCAAGCGGTGGGGCCGGCCTGTCGGCCAAGAGGCCGGCAGCCGGCGGGACCCACCAGTCGGCGAGCCCCAATGGCCGGCGGAGAAGCCGGCGAGCACAGACACTGACGGCTGGGACCCGCGCCCAGCCGGATTACCATTGTACCCCTCGGGGGTAGGCCTATATAAACCCCCCGGGACACCCATGCAAAGGGTTGATCTCACATAGTTTCACACACCACATAGAGAGAAAAGGAGAGCTAGCCTTGCCCTTCTTCTTCCCCTAGCCAAACAGCTCAAGGAGCACTTGTAGCTACTTGTATTGATCTAGTGATCATGCGGAGACCCCGCAGAGCAGGACTAGGGGTGTTATGTCCACGGAGAGCCCCGAACCTGGGTAAGATCCGCCGGCGTGCATGTCTTCGCCTTATCCCGTTTCCAGGCACCGGCGATGTCTTACTGGCTCCCACAATGATAAGCCACCCGTTGGGATATGTCACACCTACCACCCGACAAGTACAGCAGGCACTGCTGACATATTGGCCAACTCAGGTATAGCGTAACAAGTAACAAACAAGCATTCGAATCAAGCAATATAGCAAAGTAGACAACTGAACTATTTATTATTCTGTAGGATTACAGGTTGAGGGCACAAGCCAAGAAAGCAGCCCACACGCATTACATTTCATAGGTACTAAAACACACTGGCTTACCATATGTTGCTGTGAAGCCTCGCTACTATTGCAATGTTCTTTGAAGATATCGTCAGCATCCCGTGGTTGCAAATCTACTTGTTGTAGTTTATTCTGCACCCTCTATTTAGGTAAAATTAATTTTAATCGCATGCACTGGTTCGAATTGATCATCAATGGTTCATCTAAACTAATGAAATAAGGGTGTGTGCATACACGACAATATATCTGCTTCCCTCTATTTTTATGCTTGTTCGAGGTGCCAGCCCCAAAAGAACAAATATTTTGCTTGATGGGGTTGGCAGCTCCATAATTAATAGAAGCATCAAATTAGTCATGCAACTTGGGAAGATCAAGAACACACAAAAAAGAAATGAACAGAGGCTCGGAGCAGTGATGAAATAGCTAGCATCAGAAAATGTACGGTAAAACAAACAAAAACCAGCGGAACCACATGCTAGTTTGCTGATGTGTAATTAAGCATAGAGAACATGAAGCAGTCTGATGGAACCAACAGGTGGCATCAGAACAACACCATTATCATAAATATAGCATGAAAGAATTAAAATACTAGGCAGTGATATCTAGGAAGTACAGTAATACTTAAACAAAACTAAAACATATTAACTATATGTGCACTGGTATGTAATTTAGCACATGTAACATGTTCACTGCCAAAAGTATGGCCCTATAGGTGCAAGCAGAATAACGCGTCTCATGAAAAACTGAATGATGCCCTGAAGAAATTCAAAGGTGCAGTGCTTATGCTAAGAAAGTGAACGTAGGCGCCGGCCGTTGGATAATAGTACCTGATTCTCGGCGGCGTATGGGTATCGTTGGCATACTTGATAGCTAAGGATCGTCGATGGTGCTCGTGTTGCGGTTGAGTTTGGGACGGCTGTCGCCATCGCTGAAGCGGCTCCGGTGCTACGGTTGCGGCGCCTGTCGACATACAAGAAAGCTCATCTGTGGTAAGTGAACAGTTGCACGATAAAGAGAAAAACCGAAGGAGTACAAATCGAAATAACCTGATGAGGCTGCGGCGTCGGTAAAGCAAGGCCGGTGGAGTTGAATATGGCATCCATGGAGCGGGTCTGGTGCAGTGGACGAAGGTTTCGGCGGGCATGTTGTACAGTGCTTTCGGTGAGGCAGATCTGTTGCGGCGGACGAGGGCTTGTATGAAGGGCCAGCGAAGGGACGGACGAGGGAGTCAGTGAAGGGCCTACACTGTGGTGGACGAGGGCGCCGGTTAAGCAGATCCGGTGCGGTGGACCATGATGGCGGTCAAGGAGATCTGGAGCGGTGGACAAGCCAGTCGCTGAAGCGGCTCCGGTGAAGTGGTGAGTTAGCAGTTGGGGGTTCCAAGGTGCGGAAGGTAGATCCGTCGGGGTGTGACGTCCACTGCACCGGCGGAGGACTATATTCGGCGGCTTGCCGTGGTTGGGGGGTGGGGGGTCGGGGAGGGGAAGGGGAGGGGCTCTGGGGAAGAATGTTGGGGGCAAAGAGGGGAAAACAATGGAGTTACCAAAGCAGCCCTTTTCCGTTCATGTGGCAGGGGTAAAACAGGAATATAGCAGGGCTAAACTTTCGGGCGCGAGATATTTCGATGTGAGCGGGAAGTTTGAAAGCTTTTGGCGCCTCAAATTATATTCTGCTCTTGTACGGCCGACTATGATATCATGGCCGAGAATTTGTTTGTTTTGCATGCAAAAAGTGCAAGTTTTGAAAATCAATGTCTCCAACTCGAAACTTAGATTGTCCATTCAATTCAAATATGGATCATTGAGCTACTACAAGCAAATACCATCATACGGTCCAATTCAAATGAAATTCCAAATGTGTTTATCCTAAATATGATGACAAAAGCAAAAATGTGTATGTGTATGAATAAAGTGGATGATTATAAAGTTTGAACATGCCCGTATGTGTATATCTGTAGGTTTGATATATGAATTTGAAATCACGAAATCCCGGCTTAAAAAATGTACCTCCGTTTAAATGAATTACAAAAGCTAATGATGGAGTCGAATTCCAAAATTCCAATCTTAGGTTTGTAATTCTGGTACATCAAGGTATATCACGCATGTTCAAAAGTATCGTTATCTCATAGTCCAAACTGTGAAACAAATTGCTCAACCATGAGTGCACACACTGTTGACCATGTATATCTCTATTATGCTAAAGTCCCTCAAATATAGACACCTCACTCTTTATCTGAAGCCACCCCCCCTCGTCGCCCCCCACACACATAGAGAAGTCATTCTCTCCCCCAAACACCAACACACGAGCACATTCACATCCCTCTCTCTTCTAAAGTTCGGACCCCAATATAGGTCTCTATCACTTTGTCTCTTGGGCATGCACACATCTCTTCCCCCACTCTCTAGCTAGGTCTCCCGACATCTCTCTTTCCCAAGCACATGCACTATGTAGAGTGTATCTTTCCCATACACACAAAACTTCGGCCCTGAACGTCTATCTCCCTAGTTATGTGGTTCTCGCACACTCACCTCACACACCACCCCCACTGCAAACAAGCACACTTTGTCTCCTTGTGCATCACTCTCCTCTTTCCTCGGCTGCCAGGACTTCGGTCCATCTATCCGCTAGTAGATCTTGATCAGCTCGAAGCTGTTGTTGCTTTTTCTTCAGGCTGTTTGCTGTGGCTATAGCCGGTGCTTGAAGCGCTCCTGCTCGACGGGATCCTCAGGCACGACAAATTCTTCATCGTCGAGGCTCACTTCGTCTTCGGAGAGAGGCAAGTAATTGTCATCCTCTGATTCTTTGTTTGCCACCTGTTCTGGAGGGCTAGCTTGTTCATCCTCCCGCTCGAGGTCCGGCTGGAGGGGATTATCGACGTCTTCGGCACTATCAGGAGCGTTATTGTCTCTTGTGCCGGTATCGCTGCTTTTGCTATGGTGAGACTTAGAGCGGCGCCGCTGACGTTGGTGCTTGGGTTGCTTCTTGGAGGGATTATCCTCCGTTGAACATCGAAGAAGGCGATAAAGGGGTGGTGCCTTTTCTCCTAATCGGGAGATAATGCGGCTTAAGGCCGCCACGCATCCAGTTAGTTTCTGAATTTGCTTGAGGTCTATTGGGATAGCCAACTGTGACAGAGCTCGGATTTTAGCCGGATTTGCTTCGATTCCTCTACTGGAGACGTATCAACGCATGATTCAGACATGCTTGGCGGCCTCTACCGGAAAAATGCGTTTTCCCAAGCATGTCTGAATCATGCGTTGATACGTTGCACCGGCGTTCTTAAGCCCGAAAGGCATGGTGTTAAAACAGAAGGGGCCGTATGGGGTGATAAATGCCGTTGCGGCTTGGTCGGACTCCGCCATCTTGATTTGATGGTATCCGGAGTATGCGTCGAGGAAACACAATGAGTCGTGTCCTGCAGTAGCGTCGATAATTTGATCGATGCGGGGGAGGGGGAAGGGATCCTTGGGGCAAGCCTTGTTAAGGTCCTTGAAATCGACACATTGGCGCCAGGATTTATCCTTCTTTGGTACCATCACCAGGTTTGCTAGCCAGTCCGGATGTTTTATTTCTCTAACGAATCTGGCCTCTAGTAACTTGGCTAGCTCCTCTCCCATGGCTTGTCGCTTAGGTTCAGAGAAACACCGAAGAGTATGCTTGACCGGCTTGAATCCCTTTAGAATGTTAAGGCTATGCTCGGCCAGCCTGCGTGGGATTCCTGGCATGTCTGAAGGATGCCAGGCGAATATGTCCCAATTCTCGCGCAGGAACTCCGTAGTGCGGCGTCTACATCGGGGTTTAATTGTGCCCCGATGGATGCTGTTTTTGTAGGGTCCGTTGGGTGGACTTGGAATTTGACTATTTCATCCGCTGGTTTAAAAGAGGTGGACTTGGATCTTTTGTCGAGTATCATGTCGTCCCTGTCCACTGTGGAGCGCAGCGCAGTTAATTCCTCGGCCACGAGGGCTTCGGATAATGCCTCGAGGGCCAGTGCGGCTGTTTGTTTTCGGCGCGGAGTGCTATGTCCGGATCACTAGCTAGAGTGATGATTCCATTGGGCCCGGGCATTTTGAGCTTCATGTACCCGTAATGGGGTATGGCTTGGAAGATCGTGAATGCCTCCCGCCCTAGAAGGGCGTGGTATCCGTTACTGAACGGGGCCACTTGGAATGTGATTTCTTCGGACCTATAATTCTCCAGTGTGACAAATACCACATCTAGTGTGATTTTCCTAGCGCATCATGCCTCCCGACTAGGGATGATTCCTCTGAAGGTCGTGCTGCTTTGCTCAATGCGGTTTCTGTGTATTTCCATTTTTTGAAGAGTCTCCTCATAAATGAGGTTTAATCCGCTGCCGCCGTCCATGAGCACTTTAGTAAGCCGAAAACCGTCCACAATTGGACTAAGGACCAAGGCGGCTGGTGCTCGGGCTGTTCGGAATTTAGGTTCGTCACTGGCATTGAAGGTGATAGCCGTGTCGCTCCATGGATTTATTGCTGCCACGTGGCAGACTTCGGCAAGGCTGCGGAGTGCTCGCTTACGCCTATTATTTGAGGCGAAGGTCTCGAAGACTGTCAATACTGTATTGTTGTTATCCACGGGATGGTGCTCTGCGGTATTTTTAATGAGGAGATCCTCACCGCTCTTGGCCACCTGCCGGAGTACCCAACATGCTCTAAGGCTGTGTGTTGGTATGGTATCCGCTGTACGGTGAATTTTGCATGGCCCATTAAGCCATCCCTCCAATACGGTTCCACGCCCTGTAGTGGGATTTTGCTTCTTTGTAATTGAGTCGGGCGACTTATGAGAGTGCACCCTTTTAGTTCGGACTGGGGGTTTTGTCAGAGCCAGATTATCCCAAAATTTTGTTTGGGTTTTCCAGGCGGTTTCCATCGCACAGTACTTCCGTGCTATGGCCGCCAAGTCAGCGAAGTGTGCTATGTCATGACGACTTATGGCGTTGAGGATTCCCTTGTCCGTGCAATTATTGCAAAATAATGAAATTGCGTCTTCCTCGTGACAATCCTTGACCTTGTTCATTACAAGGAGGAATCTGGCCCAATAGTGATGTACTGTCTCCTGGGGATCTTGTCTAATGTGGGAAAGATCGTTTATATCTGTGTGCGTGGGTGGATTTAAGTCCAGACCCTGACCCGATCTGAGACCCAGGGGCGGAGGAGTTTCCGATCTTGGAAGTTCAGGCTCTGGGATGTTGCCCAGTAGGTCTGGCCCGCTGCCTGATTCTAGGTTCAGGGTTTGGGCGATGTCCTCCCGTAGACGGGTATCCGGCTTAGAGAGCTCGGGAATCCGGACATAGTTTGTCCTCAAGATAGAGGAAGAATCGCCGCATTGCTCCTCCACCACCACTATCTGATGGGTGACCGGTGGGGAGTTAATCTCCCTTTGGTCGGGTTTAAGCCCGATCTGGTCATAGTCTGTAGCGACTCCCAAAGCGGCGATGCGATCCAAGAGCTCGTTCAAAGAAGAGAGCTCTATTTGGATCCAACTGCTCGGCGAGTCCCGAGCTGATGTGGAGGCTGTTTTCGATGACCCGAGAAGTCATCGTCGGCGCAGCGGCCGAACAGGCGGTCATGACGAAACCGCCTAGTCGGAGAGTTTGGCCTACAGCCAGGGCTCCCGTAGAGGTGATGTTGTCCTTGACAACAAGGCGAACCATCCAGCCTTATGATGACGGCATAGTGGAACTCTCAATGAGAGCACCAATGTCGGTGTCAAAACCGGCGGATCTCAGGTAGGGGGTCCCGAACTGTGCGTCTAAGGCAAATGGTAACAGGAGGCGGGGGAGACGATGTTTACCCAGGTTCGGGCCCTCTCGATGGAGGTAATACCCTACTTCCTGCTTGATTGATCTTGATGATATGAGTATTACAAGAGTTTATCTACCACGAGATCGTAGAGGCTAAAACCCTAGAAGCTAGCCTATGGTATGATTGTTGTTGTCCTACGGACTAAACCCTCCGGTTTATATAGACACCGGAGGGGGTTAGGGTTACACAGAGTCGGTTACAAGGGAGAGTCCCATCCGGACATGGGTCGAAGTCTTCAATCTTGTATCTTCATAGTCCAACAGTCCGGCCAAAGGATATAGTCCGGCTATCCGAGGACCCCCTAATCCAGGAGTCCCTCAATCTCTCCCACATGCGGACCCGCCCAGCTCCTCCATGTATACATATATGTCGTGACTCTTTCCATAGCTCCTTAATGTTTCATCGTTCTCGATCTCGCACATTTTTCTCTACGCCATCTATTCTAGATCTCTCATGAAGTCCCTATCACACACACGATGACTCGTTTCCCTTGCGTCTCCGTACATAGGCCAATTTCAAACAACATCAAAATTGTCTCCCTATCTATACGCCATTTATGGACACAAACGCCCCCTCTCTCGCCCCCTCCCTTCCTCTCTCTCTCCGTCGCTAGCTCTCTCTCTCTCTCTCTCTCTCGCTCTCACACCCCTCTCCCACACACACTCGATGTCTCTTCCAAATAGTCTGCTCCCCCCGCCCGCGCCCATGCTATCCCGCTACTACACATGTCACACCATTCCCCCTTCCCTTATACTAGGTTTACATCATTAGTGGTCTCTCTACTCCACATACACACACACCCTCTCACACACAAACGCGCGCACAAACACACACAGACACGCACAAACACCCATTAATCTGGATCCACATCTCTCCCCATGTCCGCATGTGTATCTCACAAACTCACTCTCTAATTATGTATATGTGTCTCCACGTTACACAACACAAAGCCCCATGTACACGTCTCTCTCTATCCTCCACACACATAGACACAAAGAATCTGTTATCATTGCCTCAGTCTCTAGACATATCACACACGCACACTGTCTCTCTCTCTCGTAAACACGCTCAACAAGGGTTTCCCCGTGAATAACTTATCGTCTATTCATCAACAGTCATGGCAGTACGGCGAACACGAGACGTGAAAAAGAATAAATCTACATGTGCTTAGACCACCTAGTATGACTACTAGGACTAGAGCAAGCCAAAAAGCGCGCCGCCGTCACCCCCTCCTTATCGGCAACGGGAAAACCTTTGTTTTACACATTCGAGAAGTCATTGTGCTAAGGCCTCACATGCTGAGGCATTGAATAGAATGTAGATGCTAGTTTACGGAAACAAGTATCGATAATACGTTTGTATCTCCATACTTATATTTCTTCTCTTATAAAAAACCGAGTTGGTGATAATGGTACGCGTGCCATATTGCAATATAGACCGTCCGATCTATATCTGACGGATGGAAATTAAACTAAAAGATACCCGCACCCCTCTCCACATTTGCAGAAAAGGCCTTTCCTCGTTCATCCTTATCTCCAACAACCTCATTGTTGAGCAATTAAGAAAGGAAGCCTCTGGAACAAACTGGCCTGGTGGCCGCTGCGAGCGTCGTCAATCCCCATGCTTCCGCCCAGTCCGACCACCAATCACCACCACGCCCCACTCCTCTTCACCTTATCTCCTATTTCTCGAGATATCATTAGTTTTTACACACGGGATCACTCCCGCATGGGTCAATCACAACAAGTGTTTTTACAAAAAATGCATCTTGATGTTCCGTGCAATGCATGGATCTTGCTAGTACTCCTACAGAAGACTAAGTTGGTGATGATGGTGTATCTGCCATCCATCGTTTGTGACCATTAGATCTACATCTAACGACTATGAGGTAAGTTGTTGCCTTTTCTCACCAACATCCCACTTGTCTACCAATTTGCAGAAAAACCCATAATTAGTATCTTAAAACCAACCACACCCCTCCCTGACCTGACCAGAACAGCCCAAGGAATATATTCTAATTGAAACATAATATATCTCTAGTGATATATGTATATCAAAATTAGAGTGTTTTGTATCAAGTTTGTGAATAAGTATTATTCTAATTATGATCCGTTGCAACGCACATGAACATTGCTAGTATTTCCAACCATGCAATTTTTTTCCTAGTACACTACAGGAAACAGCTATTTTGCCGTCTGCCACGGCGGACGGCAAAGGCTAGAACGGCGGACGGCAAAGGCCTTTGCCGTCAGCCGCGGACGGAAAAAGGCTCCGGCAAAGTAGGCTACGGTAAACAGGTCCTTTGCCGTCTGCTTTTTATGGCGGACGGCAAAGAGTCCTTTGCCTACAGCGGCGGACGGCAAAGTGGAGGGACGGCAAAAATACTGGACGTCCGCCAGCGTTAGTCCGTTAGGCGGCTAACGGCGGCCTTTGCCGTCCGCCAGCGGACGGCAAATTTGAGCACCTCTTTGACGTCAGCAATGCGTCAGCGCCCGCTGTTTTTTGCCGTCTGCCATGGCGGACGGCAAAGGCAAAGTCTTTGCCATCAGCTTAGCTTTGCCGTCCGCCACGGTAGGCAAATTTGCCAAATGGCCCATCTCTCAGGAAGCACAGGTGGGCACCACGTGCCCCCTTTGCCGTCTGCCACCGATGGCAAAGGTGTCTTTGCCGTCCGCGGCGGACGGCAAAGAGCCTGCACTGCCTCTTTTTATTCTGTTTTTCTTATATCCAACAATTATCACAGGAAATATATCACAGCAAATATATCACAGGAGCCAGCACATATATCCAACATAATAAATATCCAGCACATATATATCCATACATACATAGTAGGTTGCACATAGTTCCATCGATCCATACATATTACAATATGCAAAGTTTCGTCATAGCAATCTAGTTTCATCATAGCAAGCGAGCAGAATACAAGAAGTGCATCAAAGGAAAAAACAAGCAATCCATCATAGAAAGCTGGCTTCCGTGAAGTGAACGAAACCTGCAAAATGACAAATAAGAAAGTTAGAAAAAGAAGACTAGAAGAAGAATTAGACTAGAAGAAAAAGAATAGAAGAAGAAGAAGACTAGAAGAAGAAGTATATGCCATTTATTAGCTAACCTAGGTGAAATGGATCGTTTATGAGCTATCTTAGGTGAAATGGATCGTTTATGAGCTAAGTTAGGTGAAATGGACCGTTTATGAGCTAACCTAGGTGAAATGGATCGTTTATGAGCTAACCTAGGTGAAATGGGTCGTTTATGAGCTAACCTAGGAGGTTGAAACTAGGAGTCGTTTATGAGCTAACCTAGGTGAAATGGGTCGTTTATGAGCTAACCTAGGTGAAATGGATCGTTTATGAGCTAACCTAGGTGAAATGGGTCGTTTATGAGTTAACCTAGGTGAAATGGGTCGTTTATGAGCTAATTATGCAATTTTTGACATAAGTTAGCTAAGTACATATCGTTTTAGAGCTAACTTAGGTAAAATGGATGGTTTATGAGGCCAGTAAGCTTATTAAGTCATTTTGGAGGAAAAGAAGCTAACTCTAGGTCATTATGGTAAGCATATTGGAGGAAATAAAGCTAAGTCTAGGTCTTTATGCATTTGTTAAGCAAAACACTAGAGAAACTTACCGTGATCAGGGAGGTGTAGGAGCGGGGTGGCTAGTGCCGCTACCTGGAGAAGGATCGTGCGATGCGTTTCTGGAGTTAAGCTGCACCAAAGATCATTTCCAATGTCTCGTTACCATTATGACACTCAAATGTTAAGACTAGCAAGTAATGTCCATTCAAATTAAACTCACCGTGCTTCCAGGAGCAATCACTGGCATCGGCGGAGCGGGCTGACCGGACTTCTCGCACACAGACTGCACATTTGGTTTTCACAACAGAGTCATACTAGTTAGTAATGAGACTCAAATGTTAAGACTAGCAAGTAATCTGCAGAAGAAACTTACCACAAGGAGCTCGTACATGGCCCTTGCCTGCATGTCATTCCGTGCCGTCTCCTCCTCCATCATCTTTCTCGTCCTCTCCTCCATCTCCCGCTGCCTCTCCGCCGCCTCCGCCAGAAGTTTCTCCGTTCTATCTCTCTCAGTCTGTATAGCAGCCTGCAACACCACTCACATGACCATTTGTAATCATTGATGGAAGCGCACACAATGTAATGGAGAAAGATAACTGAGTACGTATCACTAACCTTGATGGCGAGTTGCACTGGCCGTTCACGAGGCCTTATCTCAGGAGCGGAGCTCGACTGGCGCGCCTTGATCTCCGGGAAAGTGCTAGGACAACGGATAAGTCCATCTCCAATGGCTATGGAGCCATGGGACCTCCCGCCACCAGATATCATCACCAGCTCTGGATCAATGCGACCCTGGCTCGGGTTAAAGTCCTCCCCTTTCCTCGCCTTCCCCTCATCTCTATATCTCACGAGCTTGTTGTGGGAGGAGATGTTGGTGAAGTTGTTTGCATCATCGAGGTCAGACTGAGAGAAAGCCTTGAATTTCTTGAAAGAGCCAGTGTGGGCCATGGCATACAGGTCGTACACCTCTGGCACCTTATCCGCCTTATTGTAGCGTGCCTGAAAGAGAGAAACAATGAAAATTAGTAATTAAAGGGCTCAAGCTAGCATGATGAATGAATTGCATGAATCATGAAGCAAACCACATACCCAGTTGCCCCGAACTGATATAAGTTGGAGCTGCCTTGATGGTGTGGCACACCTTCCATTTGGGCATGTTTGTCCTTGGCCTCGTTGTGGAGGGCTAGCCATTCTTTTGAGCACCACTCATCGACCAACACCTCCCAACAATCCATCCGATCCGCACACCATCTCGGAGGCGCCTAAGTTAGCAAATAGAAACTTGAGCGCTACGGCTAAGAATTACTAAATGAAGGAACTTAAGTAGAAGGCCTTAAGAATTACCTTCATGTACTGCTCCTTACTCAGGAACTTATCGCGGCACGCCGGCTTGGTCTTCTTGATACCATGCAAGGCGTAGTAGTCTCGAACAGCCTGCACCCGAGCCTCGTGCCATAAGTTCTGGAGTAGGCGCTTGCAGACGTTCTGGATAACATTTGCCGCGTCCTCCTCGTATCCCTCCTCACACCTGTAGAATGTCTGCAATCAAATGAGACAATATTGATTAGTACAATTAATAACTAGCTAGTTGAAGATTTTGAAATGTGTAAAGGAGAAATTACCCAGAACGTCCTGATCACCATGTCTGCCCTCGTGTCGCACACGACACCGTCGATAATGACATCCGGCGGGGCCGGGGCAGCCACGTAGTGCTCCCAGCTCAACCCAAGCTCTGGAAGCCGACCCTCACCAGGCAACGTGACAAACCCCGGGAAGTTTTGCCGGCAAAGAACTCCAAGCACGGAGTTGGGCCGGCGGACACTATGATGGTGGTCCCAACCCTTGCAGCATGACAAGGCCAACGCATTAGTTATTTGAAGAAACATGAATGCAGAAGGTACAAAAATATTAAATGCACGTACGTACCTCTCCACATCAGGGAAAATCAACCACCTCTGCTCGCGGGTCGCCGGCACGGACGGGAGCCGTGTAGCACCACGCTGGTAGACGGTGCCACCCTCCTCCTCAAGATCAGTCGGCTCCCCGCCATCATCAGCATGGCCACTCGGCTCCTCTGGCTGATCCGGCCAGGTACCCCATCCGGACGTGTGCTCCTCCAGGGTCTCGTGGGCCGAACTCTCGTGGGCCGAAGGCCAGTCGACCCGAGGCTCGTGGGCCCAAGACCCGTGGATCGGAGGCTCGTGGACCGGAGTCCGTGTAGCCTCCTCCTCGGACGAGTCCACCCTAGCAGTCACGTGCTCGGGTGAAACAGCTGGGGGTGGCGGCGAGGAAGGCGCCGTAGCAGTCACCCTACCTCCTCTCCCGCGACCACGTGCCCCACCTCCTCTCTTCCTACCTCGTCCCCTGCTGGGCACCGCGGTCGACGAAGAAGGGCCCGGCGGTGTGGACATACTGTCCAGCAACGCTCGGCGGAGAGGTACGTCTGGAATCGAAGACCTCAGACCACGCGCCAACGAAGAAGGGGCCTTGGCGCGCTCCCGACCAGCACCCACCATCTTTCAACACCTGCCATGACAAACAGTAAACGAAATTAGTACAACATAAAAAAAAGACCGACATGAATAATAATATGTGTATCACTTAAGTGTATCATCATCAAGTACAACATTAAAAAATTTAATACCTGACACTACTAATAATCTCGATCAGTATCATCAATAAATGCATAATCATCATCATCACTATAATCAATGACGGGCTCATAGGGTTCAGTGGCATCAACATGTGCAAGGCCACCTTGACGTAATCGGTCAAGCAATGACAGGTCATCCGCAGCAGTAACCTCTTCTTGTTCCGGCTCTTCTTGTTCCTCCTCTGGGGTGATGTCGGGTTCACTGTCGCTGTCTACTTCAATGTTTTGGGGTGAAGTATAGCGGTTCTTGAAACGCTTTTTGGAAAGACGTGTCTCTTGGAAGAATTCTCCTTCATATGTGTCTGGGTTAATGTGAGGTTCATAATCCTCTTCCTTTGGGGGAGATAGTCTAGCACGTGGCGGCACTTCATAAACGACATCCCAACCTTTCAGATTTGGATTAGTTTGGCAGGCCCACGGTAGATAGAATACTTGGGTCGCCTGTTGAGCCGTAATATAGACATCAGGAACATCTAAATGGGTGCTTTGGTTGATTTCAACTAGCCCTATATGTTCATGAGTCCTTCTAGTCTCCTTCGGCTGAAACCAATAACATTTGAAGACTACGACATTCGGTGGGTTTTCACCATAGAATAGAAGTTCATAAATTGCTTCAACTCTCCCATAATACTCGGTACCTCCTTCGCCGATAGCAGATACACAACAATTTGTAGACTTTCGGTCGGCCATAGATAGCTCTTTGCCATAGGTACGAAAGCGATACCCGTTGATGTCGTATTTGTCAAATGAACGGACCTTATAGTCAAAACCATTAGCGACTTGTCTCAATTCGGCGTCCATAGACTCTGAATTAGCCTACAAGTTTAATATGAAAGGATTGTTGCATTACGCACAAATTAGCGAATGAAACCGGGATAGCCGCCTACAAATTAGCCTACAAGTCTAATAGAAATTACCGTTTGTTTGAACCAAGAGATGAAACCGGGATAGCCGCCTCCTTGCTTTGCGAGAAGCTCATACTCTTCGACAGAATCCTTTTGGATCACCGCTCCATACGAGAATAAGGCGACGTATCGACTGTATGAAATATCCAGGAATAAGAGCAGTTCAAAGGAAATAGAAGTTGCGAAACTATGTACCGAGAACTTACTCGATGTACGGCCGCACTTCTATCAGGTTGTTGAAGATATACAACGAAATGGTCCGCCATTGTTCGTTATCCAAAGATACTGGATTTGAAACACTGGCTGGTGCGAGATTCCCTTTGAATAGGCTGAGGTTGGATCCACCCTTTTTAGGGTCGTCAGCATTGTACCGAGGCTTCGGATTATGCAAATGACGATTTTTGGCTTCGTAGTGTGCTGTCACGAAGTTTGCCGCCTCCTCAGTGATGAATGCCTCAGCCATCGATGCTTCAATTCTACGTTTATTTTTACATTTTTGTCGAAGCGTCTTCTGCATCCTCTCAGTTGGGTAGCACCAACGATTTTGCACGGGCCCCCCCAATCTTGCCTCGGTCGGGAGATGCAAAATCAAATGTTGCATTGGATTAAAGAAGCCCGGTGGAAAGATCTTCTCTAACTTGCAGATCAACTCCGGCGCCAACTCTTCCATTTCTTCTAGCACGCCAGGCGATAGTTCTTTCGCACAAAGAACACGGAAGAAATAGCTGAGTTCTGCCAGTACTAGCCATTCATCCTCAGGGATGAAGCCACGCAACATCACCGGCATTACCCGCTCAATCCATATGTGCCAATCATGACTCTTGAGACCAAATATCTTCAATTTATCAAGACTGGCTCCCCTCTGTAGATTCGCTGCATACCCATCGGGGAACATCAACTGCATTTTCACCCACAAGATAATTTCCCTCATAGCTGGCCTTCCAAGATTGAACCATGCCTTTGGCTTCGTCCAGTTCTGCTTTCCTTTCGGTTCTTTCATGTTTTGTAACGGCCTATCACATAGCGCCTCCAGATCGACTCTAGCCTTAGTATTATCCTTTGACTTCCCATCTATGCCGAACAATGTACCAAAAAGTGCCTCGGCGATATTCTTCTCAGTGTGCATCACGTCGATGTTGTGTGGGCAAAGGAGGTCTTTGAAGTAAGGCAGATCCCATAAGCATGTTTTGTGAGTCCAGGCGTGCTTAGAATTATACCCCTTGAAGTACCCTGGACGCTCTGGATCTGGCTCGAGAGCGTTTAACTGATCCAGGGTCTGTTGGCCTGTCAATGCAGGTGGTGCAGAGTTTTTGACAACTCTACCTCTGATGAAGTTCTTCTTGTCTTTCCTGAACTTATGGCGAGGATTCAGGAACTGTCTATGCATGTCGAAGCAAGAAAACTTGCGACCGGCCTGAAGCCAACGAAACTCAAGAGCTCCCTTGCATGTGGGGCACGGGAACCTTCCATGCACACACCAGCCAACGAATAGCGCATACGCCGGCAAGTCATGCGTCGAGTACATGTACCAGACACGCATTATGAAGTTCCGTTTGCTATAGGCATCGTATGTCTTGAACCCATTATCCCAGGCTTCTTGCAATTCGTCCTTAAGCGGTTGCATGTACACATTCATATTTTTCCCCGGATAGTTGGGCCCTGGAATTATCAACGTCAGGAAAATGTTCTTTCTTTGCATAATCTGTCCGGGGGGGAGATTGAGTGGAAAGACAAATACGGGCCAACAACTGTATTGGGCTGCCGTCATACCAAACACACTGAACCCATCCGTGCTGATGCCGACTCGAGGATGCCTCGGATCTGCCGCTTTGTCACCATGTAATTCATCAAACTTTTTCCACGCAACACCATCCGATGTGTGTACAATCATCAGATTCCCATCTGCATCTAGTTCGGTTCTTTTGCCCGTTTTGTGCCATGTCATCTGTCTGGCCGTCTCTTCGACCATGAAAAGACGTTGAAGTCTTGGTACGATTGGCATATACCGAAGAACACTAACGGGGATTTTGGTCTGTGTCTTCTCACCCATACCGTTGTCTACCACAACATACCTGGAAGACTTGCAAATGGGACAATAGTTCAAGTCCGCATAGTCAAGCCTAAACAAGACACATCCTTTCTCACAGGCATGTATCTTATCATAGGGCATCTTCAGTGCACGGAGGATTTTGTCCGACTGGTACAGGTTTGCAGGCATTACATGGCCTTTGGGTAGAAAGCGTCCAAATACTGTCATCATTGCATCGTAGCATTCTCTGCCCAAGTTGAACTGAGCCTTCAGAGCCATTACTTGTGAGATGGCATCCAACTGACAAAGCTCAGTGTGCTCATGGAGCGGACGTTTTGAAGACTCCAACATTTCATTGAAGGCCTTTGCAGATTCCTCCATCTCCTCGTCCGAATCCCGAGCATCATCAAAGTCTTGCACCATGTTTTCCATCCCGGTACCATGCTCGTCGGTGCGACGACGATCCACCTCAGCTCGGTCACGTTGGGCAGACTCACCATGAAATGTCCACACCGTATAATCGGGCGTAAAACCACTCTTCTACAGGTGTTTGCCCATTTCAGCCTCTGTCCTCTTTTCCCAATTGCCGCACCGTAAACAGGGGCACCAGGTTTTGCTCTGGCCATTTGCAAATGCGGCTCGCACAAACCCCTTGGTTTTTGTGAACCATTCAGTGCTCCATTTGTTCTGACCAGTGTGACCGGTGTACATCCATGCACGATCACTCATCTTGACTTTCAGAGCTACTAGACACACAACAAATATATATATATAATTCACCATGTATATATTCATCAGTTGATCTACTTTGTCAATTTTATTACGTCCATGAAACCTACACTCTAATAGGTAATGATAGGTCCTAATCCCACCCGAGTATGTTTAGATTGGGTTCATTTTCCCATGCTATGCTCCGGATCCTACGCAAAATTTCGGCAGCACCTCCCCGCTGTTCTCCTGATACACGTCTCTGCAATAAACAGAGAGGATGTGTACCCGGAGAACAACAGGGGAGGCAAAGCATATGGGAAAACGAACCCAATCTAAACATACTTGGGCTGTCCATGGATAGCGTTGGACAATTCGAAAGAATCAAGGTTACGCATACTGATGATTCAAGACACATATGTAGCTAGCTATCAAGTTTCATCGGAATAGATCAAATAATTAATGGGGGAGGAGGACATGTCATTTGTGCTCACCCACGAACGAAGGGGCAGAGCTCGTCAAACGCACGGCGAGGTCGTCGAACACCAAACCTCGCAGCGATGAAACAACTGCACATTTAAAACTACACGATCAACACAATTATATATGATGTTTTTCATAACAAAATCGAAAGATATATGACCTAACTAATAATTCACAAATATATGACCCCGTCGGCTTCTGGAAGGCCAAAGAACACCTTTTCGGGAGGTGTCGGGGGTCGGGGTGTCGTGTCGGTCTCGGGGTGCCGTGCGGGGTCGGGGTCGGGGTCTCGGGGTCGGGGTGTCGGGTCGGGGTCGGGGTGCCGGGTCGGTGTCGGGGTCGGGGTGTCGGGTCAGGCTCGGGGTCGGGGTGTCGGGGTCGGGGTGTCGGGGTCGGGGTCGGGGTCGGGGTCTCGGGGTCGGGGTGCCGTGTCGGGGTCGGGGTGCCGTGTCGGTGTCGGGGTCGGGGTGTCGGGTCAGGCTCGGGGTCGGGGTCTCGGGGTCGGGGTGTCGGGTCGGGGTGCCGGGTTGGGGTCGGGGTGCCGTGTCGGTGTCGGGGTCGGGGTGTCGGGTCAGGCTCGGGTCGGGGTCTCGGGGTCGGGGTGTCGAGTCGGGGTGCCGGGTCGGGGTGTCGGGGTCGGGGTTGGGGTCGGGGTGTCGGGGTCGGGGTCTAGGGGTCGGGGTATCGTGTCGGGGTGCCGGGTCGGGGTCGGGGTGCCGTGTCGGGTCGGGTTTTTTCCCCTCTTTTTTCCTTTTCTTCTTCTTCCTATTCTTCCTTTTCTTCCTCTTCTTCTTTTTTCTCCTCCTCCTCCTCTTCTTCTTCTTCCTTTCCTTTTTCCTCTTCTTCTTCTCCTCCTCTCCTCTTTTCTCTTCTTCTTCTTCTTCTTCCTCTTCTTCTTTTTTCTTCTCCTCCTCCTCTTCTTCTTCTTCCTTTCCTTTTCCCTCTTCTTCTTCTCCTCCTCTCCTCTTTTTTCTTCTTCTTCTTCTTCTTTCCTCAAACTAAACTAAACCTAAAACTAAAAATACAACTAAAACTAAATCTAAACTAAAACTAAAACTAAAAAGGAAAAAAACAGAAAAAAACAGAAAAAAGGAGGGCTCACCTGGGGGGTGGAGGAGGCCGGTGGAGCAGGGGGGCGGGGCGGTGGAGGAGGCGGCCTGGGGCGGCGGGGGGCCGGGCCCTGGCGGTGGGGGGCCGGGGCGGCGGGGGGCCGGGGCGGGTGGGGGGGCGACGGGGCGGTGGGGGCGACGGGGCCCCGGGGCGGCGGGGCGACGGGGCGACGGGGGGCCGGGCCCGGGCGGTGGGGCGCGGGGCGGCGGGGGCCGGGGCGGGGGGCGATGGGGCTGTGGGGGCGACGGGGCCCTGGGGCGGCGGCGAGCCGGGGCGGCGGGGGCGGCGAGGGCGACGGGGCGGCGGCGGCGGCGGCGGGGTGGGACGAGAGAAATGGCGAGGGAGAGAAGAAGTGAGTAACGGGCGGGGGGTACGGGCCGTTAGGTAGTGAGCTCTTTGCCGTCCGCCCCTCTTTGCCGTCCGCTTTTTTGCCTCTTTGCCGTCTGCTAGCGGACGGCAAAGAGGTGGCCCGTTAAGTTTTTCCCAAACGGGCGGGGGGTGGGGGCCACCTCACTCTTTGCCGTCCGCCAGCGGACGGCAAAGAGCTGGCAGATGGCAAAGAGCTTCTTTGCCGTCTGCCCTTTCTTTGCCGTCTGCTTTTGGGTAGCTGATGGCAAAGAGCTTCTTTGCCGTCAGCTAGCAGACGGCAAAGAGCTGGCAGATGGCAAATTAGCTGATTCCAGTAGTGGTATTCCATAGTTTCGAGTTTTCCATCGAGATATTAGTCACTCATGGTTGATATTTACTTTTAACCATGTACACATATGCACTATGTAACTAGCCTTGCTTATTGGGTTCCAAAGCTTAACTTTCACTCCTACTTACAATATGTAGAGTATTTAACAAAAAACTACCACTTTCAACCAGCCCTAGGAAGAATCTATTGTACAAAAAATAGCAAAAACATACCCAAAATTTCTTAATCCACGCCAAAAACTACTACCTAGTACCGATTAGGTTAGTTTAAACCCATTTATGACAGGGTTGGCCCACACGTCCGTGCTGACGAGGCAGCTTAAACCAACACATTTTGTTTGACAGTTGACACGAGGGACCCACATCTGACCTTCTATCCTGTTATTCCCCCTCAAATCATTATTTTTCCTGAACATTACTTCAAACAGTACTGATGCGTGTTTGTCGGTGGCGTCAGTGATGAGCGAGTTGACCGCCGCTCCGCCGGACGGGCCGGACGCCGCGCTGGCCTCCGCATGGGTTGGCAGGCTGGCCCGAGCGTGACTCACAAGCGAGCAATCCGCCGCACTGGCCTTCGCTCGAGCCAGATGGCTGGCCTTAGCGCGGCACGCGCGAGCAACCCGCCATGCCGCCGTGCCAATCTAGCTAGCAAACCTCTCAGACAAGCAGATGGACGAAGCTATCTTGGCTAGCTAGTGGCCTCGAGCGCCGGACGAGCTGGCATCCGGGCTGCCGCAAGATGGGCTCTGCACCGCCGGCGGTTTTGACCTCGCCTTCTGCCGGCGGCGGTAGCTGCGTCCCATGGCCGAGGATGACTACATGGATGGGCCGGAGGTAGGAGGTCACTCGGAGATTTTTGTGCAAACTGACATGTAGGTCCCACAAGTCATAACGCCCGGTCGAATAGAAGGCGTTGACTTAATGGGCGACATGGGCCCTGTTTGGATACTCTAAGTCAGAGGTTAGAGTTAGATTCTAACCCTGAACTAACTCTAACCAAAGTGGTGTTTGGATGGCAGGGTTAGATTGACAACAAATGTATCCAAACAGGGCCATGGGTTGAAACGTGCCTATAACGGCACTTTGTAGAGTAGTCGTTTCTTGGTAGGGTTGGTTGGTAAAAGCATGTACAATGGTTGATAAGGTAGTCTTATCCTAAGTCTGCCATGTATGCAAGTGGTAGTAGTTTCTTAGCATTATTAGTGGTTTCTTGGATTATTAGGGGTTTCTTGTAAGGAACAATGTACTACTAGTGACAAAAGGCGATTCTAGGTTGCGTTGTACTCCAACGAGTACTACTAGTGGTCGCGGGAGTGTATACCTCGTTTTGTGGGTTCGATCCCGGCCGAACGCACGGCGGCCTTTCTTTAAATAGTAACTTCATTGCGAGCCAATATTTTACACGGGTAGTTTGAGTTTTGAAGTCAAACGGACGTGCGGCACCACAATCTGGGTGCACTGGATAGCCTAGCCACGTGAACGGGTTTTCCTTCCCAGCATCTCGTGGCTCGCGTGCTCTCCCTAGCCGCACTTCGCTTGCAGCTTCCTCATCAGCTAGTAGCATATTTAAACTAGCGCGTCCCAATTAAGCCCGAGAGCTGGAAAAGCCTGGCGGGGCATTGGGAATTGTGCAATATGGCTCTATACAAATGGAAGCGAAAGTTCGACGAGATCCATTACACCTCCACAAATGGAAGCGAAAGCCTAGTCTCGCTGTATCAAATAACTCAAATATTCTGCCCCCGCAGTAACCGTCACTGATAAACAGGCTGCTAGTGTGTGCGTGAGAGGAGCGGCTGAATAGAGCACTGGGAGTACCCACTAGGCCACTACGTAGGTGTACTTTCCCTGCATTGATAGTACAGCGATGGTTCTAGAGAACAGTAGTACCCTCCACTTCCAACTGTAGCTCCTTGGCCCTGAGATTCAAGAGTTCAAAACTGGTGCACTATACTAGAAGTACAGTACATCACACTACTAGTTGAGAAAGTAGTACTAGTACTGCTACAGTACGAGTACGTACTCCTCTGTAACATAATGTGAGACGTTTTTTGACACTAGTTGGTGTGTACAAAGAATAGCAAAAACATACCCAAAATTTCTTAATCCACGCCAAAAACTACTAGCTAGTGCCAAAAATTTCTTACTCGTGCTATTATTTATAGTATAATGCAATCCCATAACGTCCCATAATGCTAGTACTAGTAGTAAATAATAGCCTCACCCCTTCGCTAAGGAACGATCTACAGTTGGAAGGGACGAGGCCCTGCGGTTACTACGCTCTTATCTCCTCCTCGCCAGTTCCCCTCCGCCCGAAGAGAAGGCAGTTCGTCGATGCTCCCATGGATTCGCCAGGCGGCTCTCCTCCTCGTCGGGGCTGGGAGACCTTGGACGACGATCCTCTGGGAGAAATCGCACGCCGCTCCGACGTCCTCACCGCTGCAAGACTCAGTGCTTCCTGCACCAACTTTTTCAAGACGGTGCTTAAAAAGGCTTGGGAAAAGGCCATGCTTGTTGGTCTTCCATGCGTCCTCAAGGAGAAGGTTCTTCTATGGGACAATCCTTCGAATAGTCCACCGCTTCCTGGCCATGGTTGCACGTTGACTCCGCTAGAGTTGCCGACGTTGAGAGGTAGTCGGATTTTGTCCGATGAGCAGGTCAGTAATGGAGTTTGATCATGTAGTACTTAGTTATTCCATTTCCATCCCGTAATTTCTCCATTGCCCACCGTCTTATATATAGGTCTGGGTCAGTGCCAACAAAGATTGGCTTGCATACCTCCGGCCGGATACCACCATCATTTTGCACAACATCCACAGCAGTGCGGCCGTTCCGGTAGACCCCTTCTCCACCATTGGGATCGGCCTTCCAGACTGGCTGGGCTTGAATACGTATGATGATGCCTACATGAGATTGAAGAAGATAGCAATTACGGGCCCGCCGACAAAGCGACGCGGCTACGACGGTTACTATCTCATCACGGTGTTCGACATAAGGATTGCCATCAATGCAAGAGACAGTAACGGCAGAGGCTAGCGCATGTTGGCGGCGGCAGATTTGTACCCCTACACGTTCGAAGATGCCGTGCGCCATCTAGGCCGCATCTTTGTGGTGACAAGCCAGGAGACTTGTTTCATCTGGTTGCCATCCTACGGTACGGGATATTACAAATGGAATGCACAAACCATCATTTGCATCCCTAACGGTACTCCATTATTTTGCAGGGACCAGTCATCCCGCGATCAAAATAAGATCGCCGATCCTGGATGTGCATTTGCATCCGCGATTCGGTCTAACCTGGAACCTTGTACCTGACTTTGGCATATTGGGATCAACTATCTTAGCAGTCGTTACCCATGGTACCACTGATGTGCAACATGGTCACACAATCTACCACGATCGGACCGTCACCATCTACCCAGGTATTCCATTTTTTAACCCTCTCGCCTTCTCTTTCATTGTTGTACTAGTGCTCTACTTAAGCACTAGTAGGAGTACTTTTTACCTTGGAGGACGCGTATAGCTAGCTAGGCCCTTGAAGACTTGAACCCACTAGCTGCCACCATTTTTGTTTTTCCATGTCTTACTATCTCATCCATGTAGCCAAGAGTGGCTATATATAATAAGCCGGTTATTTTACTTCCTCTATACCGGAGTAGTACTATTTGTTGCACAGTATTACTGACCACCATATTTGAGCACAACATTATTATGCATGGACCTTGACTATGTATGTCACCATGTGTCCAGATTTGAGATGTCGCGTGCACTAGATGAATGGCGCCGAGTTCGACCCCCGTGATGCTACGTGGGTGCCGAGGAACACTCATGGAGAGTACTCACTTTTCATTGGGGACAGCTACCCCATTGTGAAGCGGATGCCACCTTCCGTGCACGACACGGAAGGCCTGCCGTTCATGAAGCATGGTTGTGTCTTCCGTGCATACCGCCGGAAGAACGACATGCTGGGACACGCTATCCCTGATTTATGCCGCTTCAGCTTGGATGAGTCTCCATCGTGTGGAACCGGACTAGAAAGTTGCGACAATGATTCCCGTTGCCCACCGCTATGGATCGTGCCATCCATGAAGTACACCTGGGACTGGAACCTGGAGGAGGACATGTAGCCCATCTATAACGTGTAAGTGGAGTACGGTAAATTGTGAACGGTAGCGCTATGAATATATGTAGACTAGTCGTGCACAAATTTATCAGATGAATTGGAGATGAACTTGTGTGGCATACTGGCATTTGTCCTTTAGAATTTATTACTAGTAAATGTGTTATGTGTACGTGCAACTTGTGTGGTTGTTGCACGGGCTCCAACACGCTCTTTGAGAAAAAAAGGTGGCACAACTTTGGATATACGTGACGTGGCGGCATCATACAATAGCATCGTTCGCTATAGTTGCAGTACGCTCCGACTAGGACGACAACTCCTATAAAACCTTGCGCTTGGCTCTTCGCCTCTTCGGGAGGTTCAACAGTTCGTACTCGTGTGAACCTTGCACTTGGCTCTTCGCCTCTTCGGAAGGTCCAACAATGCTGATACTACAGTACACATTATGCTTCTGGCAATCTGACACCGATTGAACTGCTGCATGTCCATCGCGAGGGCGAGGGAGAGGGAGAGGGAGAGGGCGCGCTGTAGTCAAAACCCTCTCCTCGTCCTACGAACCACCGCGCGCGTGGGCGAGGGAGAGGCATAGTAAGCAAGCTTCTCCTCGTTCGGCGAGTTGACGGGACACATCAAGGCAGTACTAGTACTAGTCCATACTGCGTACTTTCCGGTTAATATGGCTTAATTTGAAACGAGAAAAATACACTAGCGGTCAACGTATGTAACAATACGCTCTTTACAGTCACTATATATAGTTTTGCGGTGATTATACGATCACTAGCTCATCGTAGAGCACCGTATTGCACCCTACCGACCGGCCACATAGTCGACGTGGCACTTTGTTGACTGGTTAAATTGTCACCTGGTTTTCGGGTCCCACCTGTCAATTGGCAGAGCAAAGAAATTAGTTAAACAAAACTTTACGCAGGCGCGACAGGAGTCCAACCCTTGCGCGCGAACCACCCTGGCTGTGTATGTGAGTGCATGCACGTGTACTCCCTCGGTCTTCCAACAAAGAGTGTACATCGGCTAAAAAACGAAGAGTATAGTACATCTACACTTCCAATGCATTTAGCCTTTAATTAAATGTCTATCCTTAATTACAGCATGCAACGACCTTCATTTAATCTTCTTCTCTCAATGGTCGCATGCACACATAAGTCTGCTACTTTTGGGCGTTAATTATGCCCTGGTCCATGTGTAAATCTCTAAATGTATAGTCTTTCACGGACGTAGGGAGTAGGTTGAGCACTTGAGCGTGAGCGTGTGTGTTGCGTCGTGTGCTGTGTGCCGCATGGGTGTGTGAGTGTTGCGTGCGTCCATGTGTACGTGTGAGTGTTGCATGTTGCATGCATGCATGCATGGATGGGGCTTACTCCCTCCCATTGACATGTTCATATTTCAAGCCTCCTCTGTTCCCTCCATATGGTGATACTCCCTCTGTTCCCAAATACGGAGTAAAATCCTCCCTCTGTTCCCAAATACGGAGTAAAATCCTCCC
The DNA here is from genome assembly GCF_018294505.1 of Triticum aestivum. NCBI lineage: Eukaryota > Viridiplantae > Streptophyta > Magnoliopsida > Poales > Poaceae > Triticum > Triticum aestivum. The sequence goes on along the minus strand of NC_057802.1, from coordinate 485,695,557 downwards.
TCTGTTCCCAAATACGGATTATTTGTCTTTCTAGAGATTTCAACAAGTGACTACATATGGAGCAAAATGAGTGAAGTGAGCGTAGAGGCATAGGGATAATGTAGAAAGGAAGTCTTCGCGATCCATTATTCCCCATCTAGGTCAGAGAGAACTATTCAACTAGTCTTCGTAGTGAAGTGACAATACACGCTGCAGCAGATGGGACACTTAATGAATATGTTGAACCAGCGTGTTGGTGTTACTAAATCAGCCTTACCTAGTACTACCATCATGTTTGCCAGTAGAGCACGCTTCTGTCCTCCATTAACTGACATATGGGCCCTCTTGTGGTAGACCCACATGTCATCGGTGTAACTATTTACACTCTGAAGGACGGTATACCCTGGTAGTAGTAGTACAATTGAGATTTAATGCACTTTCTTCCCCGTCTTCCACTGTTCTTCCTCCTCTCTTCTTCTTCCTCCTCTCTTCCCCATCGTCGGCCACACACCATTTCCCCCCGCTCACTGCTCGCCCGCCTGCACTATCTTCCTTGGTAGCTCGCGCGTACCATATCCCCCCGCTCACTGCTCGGCCACACGAGGAGAAGCTTCTTCGCTCGCCCGCCCGAATCCACTTCCCCGCTGGCTCACAGGCACCGAAAACCCCAATGGCAGAACCGACTAACACGCAGAGCCGCGATTGGAATTCCCTCCCCGATGTTCTCTTGGAGAAGATCTGTAATCGTATGGACCTACTCAGCACCGTCCATCTGGCCGCATGCTTGGTGTCTTTGTACCGTCTACTCGTCTGCAATCGGCCGGCTCTTTTCAAGACACCCTGCTTGCTGATGCCCGATCCTCGCAGGTGGCCCAGACATTGACTTGACAATCCTACGGAGGTTGCCGTGGTGCCCCTCGACATGCTACCACTACCCGTCCACCTGTCCTTCATGCGCGGCCACTACTGGGCGGGCAGGAAGGCCAACTGGATCGTCCTCATCCGCCAATCCGGTAGTCCGTGGCGTCTCGTGGATATCTACACCCAGCGAGAGATCACCCTTCCATCATTGGATACTGCCGCCATCGAGCCTCGCGGCCTGCCGGACACTCATGCCTACTACGCACGAGACACGTCAAGCTTTTGGCTCGACCTCTATTTGCTGAAAGTTGTAATCTGCGAAGTGCCGACACCATCAGAAGACTACATGGATTACAAGCTCATTGCCTTGTTCAACATGGTATTAGTCTATCTGGAATCCGGTCGCCATACATGGTTATGGCTCATCGTTAATCCTGTTGAGACAACATTTCTGTCTGATGCTATAGTGCATGATGGCATCATTTACGCGGTCGACGCACAGATTGGCTGCCTATACTGGTGGAATCTGTCGTCATGTAATTGTTCTATCTCATATCATCTTTACCTTATGAATATGACTGTCTGTTCATTGTTACAAATTTAGAATAGATAGTATGTCTATAACCACATCATTGCTATATGTTCCTCTCATTTCCTAGATTTTTATGATCACACATGTTATTGTTAGAGTTGATATGAGAACAATTGGCATCTAATGATTGTTAGAATAGATATTATGAGCATAACATCATGATTGCTATATGCTACTCTCATTTCCAAGATTTTTATAACAACGCATGTTATTGCTTAGAGTTGATATGAGAACAGTAGTAGTAAGTGCTATGGTAGAATATGAGTAGGCTCTGGCATAGCTGTTTTCCTCTCATTGTTACATGTTGTTTGAACCATGACATATTGCTAGAATATGAAAGGCATTGGCTTATTTTTTAACTTGGGGTATGATTATGACCACGGCATTGCAATTCTCTGTCTATGATATGTCTCACTGTTATAATAATCTTAATTCCACACACACTCTGAACATGGTTGTTTATTTTTGTCCTTTTGGCCTCCAATTTGAATTGTTGCAACAGACGCAAATGTGTTGGCCTTCATGATTCTAGGACCTGGAATCATACCAGCCGATGGGTGGTGGTTTATCGCTCGTTCAGCTGACGGCGGTCATTTGATGCTCATTCGCACGTACCAAATTGACCAAACCATTACATCAAACCACATGCAGTACAATGCCTAGGGCGTTCGTGACATTGATGGCTATGGTTGCTTCGTGTTCGAGAAAGATCCCAGCTCCGTTGGGCCAGGCGTATTCAACTGGAGGCGGGTTTACAGCCTCGGCAACCACTCCATGTTCCTCGGGATCAATTATCCGATCATCCAACCAATCATCGATCATATCACCGGTGATGATTACCGTGCTATGCAACTTGCATTCGTCAGGGGGGACTGTGTTTACACATCATACCATGGGTTTCAGGAATCACCATATCCAGAGATTCGTCGACACAGCTTGTTGCCAGATAATCTTCAGTGTGTGAAAGGCATCAAGCTTCCATGCGATGGATGGCTTTTGCAAACCCGACATGCGGCGATGTGGTTCATGCCAACAACAAATATGCACAACTTGATTCGTGTTGATATGTAGACTGAGCCATGTATTCTCCTGCTGTAGCACAACCCTCTTTTGTTGGATATTATGTACTGTTGTTAGTTTGAAGCACTCCTCTGGTTTGAAGGATAGATACCTTTCTGGGATCAAGTGCATCCTAACTCACCTGCACAGGATGTACTGATAATGATGATGGAGATGCTGTGCAGTATATATATATCAATTAGGCTTCAAGTGCGTACTTGTTAGTTAAACCTATGGTTAAAATGTGACACTAAATACGACTAGTCAGTACTACAGTAACAGTACTAGTATACATCAGTCAAATTATTCATCATGTCCACACATTGAATTGACGTGACAACACGCTGCGCGTGAGGTGACACAAGAATCCCGGCGGCGTGTTTGGGTATTCTGGACTTCAGATTTGGAGTACCACTTATCTGTCGAAATCTTTCATCATTCACTTAAAACAGTTGATTGATCATACATTGAGTACCATATAACTGGAATTAACCAATGCAAGTCGAAGAAGGATTGGCCGGTGCTACCGGCTGGTGTCAAGTTCGATCCCACGGATCAGGAGCTGATCGAGCACCTTGAGGCCAAAGTGAGTGCTAACAGCGTGAGATCTCACCCTCTCATCGATTTGTTCATACCAACCATCGACAGCGAGCACGGCATATGCTACACCCATCATAAGAAACTTCCAGGTAAGACACCGATCGGCCGTCTACTTGCACAAACATATTCCTTTGTTTATAGCTCTATTTTTCTTTTTAGATGCAGGCCTGGTGAAGCAATTACAATTTGACAGTTAATAAAAAGTGAAACAAGTGACCGCAACATGCCAAAGATGTTATGAAAATGCCAACTACGTACACTAAAACCTGTATTCGACAATACTGCAGGTATCACACTGGGTGGCCTAAGCAAGCATTTCTTCCAGCACAATTCCAGGGCATTCAAAAGGGGCACGTGGACGCCTCGCAAGATACAGTCGGAGTGCGGCATGCACGCGATGTGGCACAACACTGGCAATACCTTGCCGGTGATGGTCAACGGCCGGCAGACGGGCAGCAAAAAGGTTCTGGTGCTGCACACCAACAAGAACTTCGACCAGCAGAGGACCAGCTGGGTGATGCACCAGTACCACCTCGGGGACCTGGAGCAAGAGAAGGAGCGGGAGCTGGTCCTCTGCAAGATTTTCTACCAGACGAACACTAGGGCCAGGAGTAAAAAGATTATAAGTTAGTTTGGTATTGGTACTTGTACTACCTTGTCGTCCGCAAGTTGGTATTGTTGTTAACGATCTTTTGGTATGAACTTGGCATTTGCTTCCAACCATCATGCCAAGGGTCGACGTGGATATAAAGCTGAATCATTTGTTTCGAAACGAATTTTCAGGCAGCTGATTTTTATTTGATGGGTAGCATAAGCACCTGCCGTTCGAATTCCCAGTTCTCCAAATTTTGCGAAACAAGTGCATGCACTTATTATCACGATGAAAAAACAATATCCCTGCTGCATCCCAGTTATCAGTGTGTACTTGCAGAATTCTCTCGTTTATTGAGCACGTATATGGTTTTTTCAGGTCGAGTAAGTTTCAACTGGGTTGTAGACTGCCCAGGCTTGGTTTTGTTTTTAACAGGCCCAGCCCATGACGACAACGGGGCACAAAGATCTAGCAGGTATCTACTGGCCTCTGGCCCGCCAGCGTTAGTTATATTTTGTCTTACAACATCCGCAGGCAGTTCTTTTACTGAATCAAACACACAGCCCAGTTCTATTTTCCTCTTGAAACGCATGTCCCACATCCGTTTTCTAATCTGTACCTATAGTTTTACTAGTTCATATACACATATCATTATATTGAAAATACATAAAATTCCCTTTTCATATTTACATCCTTATTTTTGTTGTTGTTTTCCCTCCCAGCGCTGATTTTTTTACCACTAGTTTTCCCTTAAACCAACTCAATTGTCCTACGTCTTATTTGCTTACAAAAACAAAACAATTTTTTTGGCAAATCAATAAGTTCTTAAAAATTATTATTTTGGGATTACAAAAGTTCGGACTTTACCGAAGTATGCAAAATAAGGTTGAACTTTTTGACCGTGGTCCTGGGCAGAAAATGGGCTGTAATAAATTACTTAAGAATTAGCAAATCGGCTGCAAATTATTAAAAAAATAGCAAATGGGCTCTATGTTGTCTGCCATAGATTTGGAGGCTGACTTGTGGGCCTACTAAGTTCACGCGTACACAAGGTTACTCAAAAAAGAAACTTAGTCAACAATCGACTCTACCAGCGTCAGACCGTTAGATGTCAATCTAACGACAATCGTGCTTCTTCAGTCTATGATCTTCCTGCCCCAGCCGCCCAAACCAGCACCGTCGGAACCGCTTGCTCCCGCCTCCCGTGGCCGGCTGTGCTGCCGGGCAGGCCTCACAGCCCCATCATATACTCGCATCCTTGGCCTGTCTATCCCCCTACTCACCCACACCTCCTGTTATTTTCCGGCGACGGCAGCCGAACCAGTCAACCCTCGTACTGTCCACCGCGTGGGCAACCACTGCCGTGTCTTCCCCGGCTCCGTATCGTTCCCTTTGTAGGCCTCACCGTCGTCCACCGCCCTGGTGCTCTCGGCGCGGCGTGGTCAACATGGTCAACGAACGACATCCATCGGAAGTGGACTGTACGTGGAGAGGCTAACAGCTGGGTCCACGGCCGCACACAAGGAAATGCCTCCTTATTACGCGCAAAATAATGATTCCTCCACTTGACATCTGGGTCCCACCGGAAGGGCCTCTGTATTTCATGAAAAAAGTGCCCCCCGCTGACAGGTCGGACCCACCAGCTATCTTCGCACGCAAGGAAGTGCGTCCTTATTATGCATAAAAAAATGAATACTCCCCCTGCCAGCTGGAACCCAGCATAGTGGGAGACTGACTTGTGGGCCTACCAAGTTGACGGGGATGGAGGGCTTTGTCAACTTAGTCAATATGAATGATTCTAGCTCCAGTTACCGTACGATGTTCATCCAACGGCCGTAGTGCTTCTTCAACCTCTGGTCTTCTTGCTCCAGCCGCCCAAACCAGCGCCGGTCGTGCCGCATGCTCCTGCCTCCCGTGGCTGGCTGTGATGCCGCGGAGGCCTCACCGCCCCCTACTACTCCCACCGCTGGCCAGGGCATCCCTCTACTCACCCACACCCCCTATTATTCTGCGTCGACGGCAGCCTCACACCGCAGCCGAACCAGTGAACCCTCGGACTCCTCTCCGCGTGGGCATCCACTGCCGCATCTTCCCCGGCTCCGCGTCGTCCCCTTCCTAGGCCTTGCCGTCGTCCACCGCCTTGGTGCTCTCGGCACGGCGTGGTCAATGTGGTCGAAGACCGACTTCCATCAGAAGAGTACTGTACGTGGAGAAGCTGACAGCTGGGTCCACGGCCACAACCCAGTTTTTTTGTGATTTGCCAAGTAAGTCACTTTGTCAGGCCTGTTGAGCTGCAAATATTTCAAGACGAGGAGAGCTTCATTCGGCTGGCCGAGAAAATGGCCTATCAGTAATGAGAAATGGGTTGTACATTTTTAAAACACATCAAACCGGCAATTAGTTTCAAATTTCTTTTTTTCATTTTGAGATTTTAAATTGCATTGATTTTTATGCGTGGACAATTTGTTGGATTTTATATTGATATACATTTATTTTTAAAATCAGTTTGAATGTGACTCGAAATTTCAGGATTAAAAACAGTTCGGACAGCACCGTGGCCACAATATGGGCTGTAATGCTAACAAAAAGAATATGGGCTCCAAAAAAACTTTAAGAATTAGCAAATGGGCTATAAATTATTAGAAATAATGGCAGATGGGTTGTATGCTGTTTTCCACAGATTTGAGGCTTTCCTAAAAAAAGGTTGATGCACAAGCAGTGATTGTTGGATGTCCATCCAACGGCCGTCGTGCTTCTTCAATCTCTGCTCTTCCTGCTCCAGCTGCTCAAACAAGCGCCGGCGGGACTGCCTGCTCCCTCCTCCCCGCGGTCGGCTGTGCTGCCGCGTAGGCCTCACTGCCCCACCGTACTCCCATCGCTGGTCTAGCCATCCCTCTACTCACCCACACCTCCTGTTATTCTCTGGCGATGGCAGACGAACCAGTAAACCCTCGTACAGTCATACTCCCCTCCGTGTGGGAAACAACTGCCGAGTCTTCCCTGCCTCTGTGTCGTTCCCTTCCTAGGCCTCGCCGTCGTCCACCGCCCTGGTGCTCTCGGTGCGGCCTGGTCAACGTGGTCAACTACCGACATGCATCTGAAGTGGACTGTACGTGGAGAGGCTGACAGCTGGGTCCACGGCTGCAGCAAGGAAGTGCCTCCTTATTACGCGCAAAATAATTATTCCTCAACCTGACAGCGGGGACCCACCGGACGGGCCACCGTATTTCACAAAAAACGTTTCACCCTGACTGCTGGGACCCACCAGCTACATCTTCGCACGCAAGGAAGTGCGTCCGGGTAAAAAAATACGATTCGCCCTCCTGACTGCTGGGACCCACCAGCTACATCTTCGCACGTAAGGAAGTGCCTGACACTTGGGACCCACCTGGTCGAAGCGTACGTAGCATTGTCATTCTGGTCGCGAAAGTGTACGTACATACTGGTCGATCGGTCTGTCTGCAGGCTGCAGCAGTGAACCGTGGCCGTGCAAGGAAGGGCACGTGTGGTAGTAGAGGCGCGCACGTGTGGTAGTAGAGGCGCGCACGTAGCATGTACACGTACGTACAACAGCCAGTGTGCAAGAAAGAAAATACGGCCACGTACGTACATACGGGCGGAGTCTCGAACGCCTACTCGCGCATACGTACGGCCATGGCTCGTGTACATGGCTGGGTCGGAACGGAGAAACTGCGTCGTCGTCGTGTTCATGGGGAGCCAACCGGCTGGGTCGGAACGGAATGCATCGTCGTGTTCATCGGGAGGGCTTGGACGGAACAGCCGATGGAAACGAGGCCTGGCGTACCACAGAATGGAGGAAACGACCTTGTGTTCGACCGGCCATGGTCGAAACGGGATCTTGTTCATCGGGAGGGATCTGGCGTACCGCAAAACGGAGGAAACGAACCTCCTACGGTCAAAACGGGGGTCCTGTTGATAAGGAGGGGTGTGGCGTACCGCAAAACGTAGGAAACGGACTTGTGTTGGAGCGCTATGGTCGAAATGAGGGTCCTATTCATCGGGAGGGGTGTGGCGTACCGCAAAAAGGGACTCCATGGGATACTGTTCATCTCCATCGTCGACCCCCCTCCAGCCTCCACGGGCTACTGTTCATCCATCGTCGACCTCCTCCAGCCTCCACCCGCGACTGTTCATCCACGGGCTCCTGTTCATCCAGCCTCCACCACGTGCTACTCCACCGGCTACTGCTCAACCAGCCCTCTCCATAGGCTCCTGTTCAACCACCCCTCCACGGGCTAATGTTCATCTAGCCCTCCACCGTCTACTGTTCATCCAGCCCTCCACGGGGTGGTCCTGTTCATCCAGCCCTCCACGGGGTCCTGTTCATCCAGCCCCAACTGGCTCGATCGATCGGGGTCCTGTTCATCCGGAGGCAACACCACGGGGTCCTGTTCATCCACCCCCACCGGGAATTGTTCATCCAAACTCCCCCAGCAACACTCACTGTTCATCCAGAGACAGCATCGATCGGCTTCAGTTAGCAGCAGTAGCGAAGGAATCGCTCGATCGGGTTCAGTTAACAGCCATCGATCGATTGCTCGGGTTCAGTAACGTGTAGCCTGCAGTGCAATCGCTTGGGTTCAGTTAGAGCCAAACGCCTCGCTCGGGTTCAGTTAGAGCCCCATGCCTCGCACACACGCGCGTACGTGTACGAGAGAAACGCGCATCGCTCGGCCCCCGACCACCCACCATAACCGGGAACTCCTCGAAATTTTCCTCGCCCTCGCTTCTACCACGGTTTTTTCGTCATGGACGGCCCAAAGAATGTCACGTAGCTGCGTCTCCGGCCCGCCCAGGACGAAAAGCCCATTTTCTGTCATGATTTTTTGTCATAGAAGTAGGAGCCCACTACATCTATGATACCGGGTTTTGTCACAATTATCATCATAGAAGTGTCATAAGTATGACATGAAATTTTTTCGTTCGGCCCAAAATGTCACGGATGTGTCTTTTTGTTGTAGTGGTGAGTTCTTTTTGACTAATGTTGAGTCCATGGATTATACGCACTCTCACCCTTCCATCATTGCTAGCCTCTTCGGTACCGCGCATTGCCCTTTCTCACTTTGAGAGTTGGTGCAAACTTTGCCGGTGCATCCAAACCCCGTGATATGATACGCTCTATCACACATAAACCTCCTTATATCTTCCTCAAAACAGCCACCATACATACCTATTATGGCATTTCCATAGCCATTCCGAGATATATTGTCATGCAACTTTCCACCGTTCCGTTTATTATGACACGCATCATCATTGTCATATTATTGTGCATGATCATGTAGTTGACATCATATTTGTGGCAAAGCCACCTTTATAATTCTTTCATACATGTCACTCTTGATTCATTGCATATCCCGGTACACCACCGGAGGCATTCACATAGAGTCATATTTTGTTCAAAGTATTGAGTTGTAAGTAAATAAAAGTGTGATGATCATCCTTATTACAGCATTGTCCCAAGTGAGGAAAGGATGATGGAGACTATGCTTCCCCCACAAGTCGGGATGAGACTCCGGACGAAAAAAAGAAAGAAAGGAGGCCAAAAAAGAGAAGAAGGCCCAAATAAAAAAATAAAAAAATGAGAGAAAAAGAGAGAAGGGACAATGTTACTATCCTTTTACCACACTTGTGCTTCAAAATAGCACCGTGATCTTCATGATAGAGAGTCTCCTATTTTGTCACTTTCATATACTAGTGGGAATTTGAAATTATAGAACTTGGCTTGTATATTCCAACAATGGGCTTCCTCAAATGCCCTAGGTCTTCGTGAGCAAGCAAGTTGGATGCACACCCACTTAGTTTATTTTGTTCAGCTTTCATATACTCATAGCTCTAGTGCATCTGTTGCATGGCAATCCCTACTCCTTGCATTGACATCAATTGATGGGCATCTCCATAGCCCATTGATTAGCCGCGTCAATGTGAGACTTTCTCCTTTTTTATCTTCTCACACAACCTCAATCATTATATTCTATTCCACCCATAGGGCTATGTCCATGGCTCGCGCTCATATATTGCGTAAAAGTTGAAAGAGTTTGGAAAGGCTAAGTATGAAACAATTGCTTGGCTTGTCATCAGGGTTGTGCATGATGAGAGCATTTGTGTGACGAAAATGAAGCATAGCCAAACTATATGATTTTGTAGGGATAAGCTTTCTTTGGCTATGTTATTTCGATAAGACATAATTGCTTGGTTAGCATGCTTAAAGTATTATTATTTTTATGTCAACATTAAACTTTTATCTTGAATCTTTCGGATCTGAACATTCATGCCACAATAAAGAAAATTACATTGATAAATATGCTAGGTAGCATTCCACATCAAAAATTCTATTTTTATCATTTACCTACTCGAGGACGAGCAGGAATTAAGCTTGGGGATGCTTGATACGTCTCCAACGTATCTATAATTTTTGACTGTTCCATGCTATTATATATTCTGTTTTGGATGTTTAATGGGCTTATTTATACACTTTTATATTATTTTTGGGACTAACCTATTAACCCAAGGCCCAGTGCAAATTGTTGTTTTTTTGCCTATTTCAGTGTTTCGTAGAAAAGGAATATCAAACAGAGTCCAAACGGAACGAAACCTTCGGGAGAGTTATTTTTGGAACAAACGTGATCCAGAGGACTTGGAGTGGACGTCAAGAAATCACCAAGGAGGCCACGAGTCAGGGGGCGCGCCTACCCCCCTGGGTGCACCCTCCACCCTCGTGGACCCCTCGTGGCTCCACCGACCTACTTCTTCCTCCTATATATACCTACGTACCCCGAAACCATCAAGGAGCACCACGAAAACCTAATTCCACTGCCGCAACCTTCTATACCCGTGAGATCCCATCTTGGGGCCTTTTCTGGCACGCTGCCGGAGGGGCCATCGATCACGGAGGGCTTCTACATCAACACCATAGCCTCTCCGATGATGTGTGAGTAGTTTACCACAGACCTTCGGGTCCATAGTTATGACCTAGATGGCTTCTTCTCTCTCTTTGGATCTCAATACTAAGTTCTCCTCGATCTTCTTGGAGATCTATTTGATGTAACTCTTTTTGCGGTGTGTTTGTCGAGATACCATGAATTGTGGGTTTATGATCAAGATTATCTATGAACAATATTTGAATCTTCTCTGAATTCTTTTATGTATGATTGTTTATCTTTGCAAGTCTCTTCGAATTATCAGTTTGGTTTGTCCTACTAGATTGATCTTTCTTGCAATGGGAGAAGTGCTTAGCTTTGGGTTCAATCATGCGGTGCTCGATCCCAGTGACAGTAGGGGAAACGACACGTATTGTATTGTTGCCATTGAGGATAAAAAGATGGGGTTTATATCATATTGCTTGAGTTTATCCCTCTACATCATGTCATCTTACCTAATGAGTTACTCTGTTCTTATGAACTTAATACTCTAGATGCATGCTGGATAGCGGTCGATGTGTGGAGTAATAGCAGTAGATGCAGGCAGGAGTCGGTCTACTTGTCGCGGACGTGATGCCTATATACATGATCATGGCTAGATATTCTCATAATTATGCACTTTTCTATCAATTGCTCGACAGTAATTTGTTCACCCGTCGTAATACTTATGCTATCTTGAGAGAAGCCACTAGTGAAACCTATGGCCCCCGGGTCTATCTTCCATCATATTAATCTCCCGTCAACAAGCTATTTCTATCGCCGTTTATTTTGCTTTCTTTACTTTTAATCTTTATCATAAAATACCAAAAATATTATCTTATCATCTCTATCAGATCTCACTTTTGCAAGTGGCCGTGAAGGGATTGACAACCCCTTTATCGCTTTGGTTGCAACGTTCTTATTTGTTTGTGTAGGTACGAGGGACTTGCGTGTGGCCTCCTACTGGATTCATACCTTGGTTCTCAAAAACTGAGGGGAATACTTACGCTACTTTGCTGCATCACCCTTTCCTCTTCAAGGGAAAACCAACGTATTGCTCAAGAGGTAGCAGGCCCCAGCCTGCATCGTCGATGTAGAGCTTGCCGCAACGACTCTTGGTAATCCGGCCCACAGCGTATCCCTTGATCCCTTCAAAGCTGCCCTGTAAGAACTTGAAACCACCGTGCGCTGGCCCCACGGTGGGCGCTAACTGTCGTGGAATTCTCACAGAAGATGTCCTAGCAGAAGGACTTAGTCGTGGAGCCATCGCAACAGTGTTAGCTTAAAGGGGTTAAACGGGACAAAGGACACAAGGAGTTTATACTGGTTCGGCCCCTTATGGTGAAGGTAAAGGCCTAATCCAGTTTGAGGTGGTATTGCTTATGTCTCAATTACCGGGAAGCGAATACGCTTGACCTAGCTTTCAATCGATTGTTTCTTGTTCTAAACCGCCGTCGGGTCGTCCGTTTATATACACAGGTTGACGCCTAGCGGCTCATAGAGTCCCGGACGGCTCATAAACAATGTGTCCGGCTCGGTGACTAATTATACGTGCCTTACAACACAAGTCATACACATATGGCGGTTTACACCTATGGGCCTTAAGCCGCCTTTGGGCTTTGGGCCCTTAGCAAGTCTGCTTCATGAACCGCCATCTTCAACATCTTCATGGGCTTTGTCTTGATGAACCGCCATTGGTATAACACGGCCCCTAGGCGGGTCATACGCAATAGTCATATCCCCAACACATCACGTCCCAGATTAGTAGACGGACTCCTGCCTGCATCTACTACTATTACTCACACATCGACCGATATCCAGCATGCATCTAGTGTATTAAGTTCATGGAAAAACAGAGTAATGCGATAAGAACGATGACATGATGTAGACAAGATCCGTTTATCTATTGCGTAGATATAGATCCCATCTTTTTATCCTTAATAGCAACGATACACACGTGTCGTTTCCCTTTCTGTCATTGGGATCAAGCACCGTAAGATCGAACCCACTACCGGGCACCTCTTCCCATTGCAAGATAAATAGATCAAGTTGGCCAAACAAAACCCAAATATCGGAGAAGAAATACGAGGCCATAAGAGATCATGCATATAAGAGATCAAAAAACTCAAATAACTTTCATGGATATAAAAAGATATAACTAATCATAAACTCAAAGTTCATCAGATCCCAACAAACACACCGCAATAAGAGTTACATCATATGGATATCCAAGAGACCATTGTATTGAGAATTAAGCGAGAGAGAGGAAGCCATCTAGCTACTAACTACGGACCCAAAGGTCTACAAAGAACTACTCACGCATCATATGAGAGGCACCAATGGAGGTGGTGAACCCCATCCGAGATGGTGTCTAGATTGGATCTGGTGGTTCTGGACTCTGCGCCAGCTGGATGAATATTTCGTCGACTCCCCTGGGGTTTCTAGATTTTTGGGGTATTTATATGGCAAAGAGGCGGTCCGGGGGCACCCAAGGTGGGCAGAACTCACCAGGGCGCGCCTGGGCCTCCTGGCGCACCCTGGTGGGTTGTCCCCTCCTCGGGACTCCCCTAGGTGCAACCAGGGCCCAACTTCTTCCTTTTGGTCCATAAAAAATCATCGTGAAGTTTCGTTGTATTTGGACTCCGTCTGATATTGATTTCCTGCGATGTAAAAAAACATGAAAAAAACAGCAACTGGCACTTGGCACTATGTCAATAGGTTAGTACCAAAAATGATATAAAATGACTGTAAAATGATTATAAAATATCCAAGATTTATAATAAAACATCATGGAACAATCAAAAATTATAGATCCGTTGGAGACATATCAGCATCCCCAAGCTTAACTCCTACTCGTCCTCGAGTAGGTAAGTGATAAAAACAGAAATTTTGATGTGGAGTGTTGTTTATCAAGTCATATCATATTCTTTTCTTTATAGCATGGACATTTGGACTTTTATGTGATTCAAAGCAATAGTCTAGTTTTGACATAATAATTTAGATACTCAAGCATATCACCAAGCAACCATGTCTTTCAAAATATCAATGCTAAAATAAGTTATCCCTAGTCCATCATGCTCAAACATTGATCCATTCATGAAACACACTCGAATATTAGCTACACCCAATACTTAAGTACGATCATATTGCCTCCTAGTTGGTGCTTTTGTAAGAGAAGATGGAGGCTCAAATTCAAAATAAAAATTGCATAAAGTAAAAAAGAAAGGCCATTCGTAGAGGGAAGTAGGGATTTGTAGAGGTGCAAGAGCTCAAAGATAAAAGAATTAGAGATAAAAACATTTTGGGAGGTGCATCCATCCCACCAACGAAAACGACATAGAGCTACGAACAATTTCCATGCTAGAAATGCCGTAGGCGGTTCCCAAATAGAAAATAAAGTTTATTCCTTTTTCCACCATTCTTTCACTTTCCATGGCTAGCCGTATCCACGGGTGCCTTCCATACCAACACTTTCCAAGGGATTTATTATTTGACGACATAAAGTAAATTCATTTTTGCATTTCGGGACTGGGCATCCCTAAAACCTTTGCCTTACTCTCGTGCAATGACAAGTGAATAAACACTCATCGTGAGAATAACACATCCAGCATGGAAAATATTAGCCACCCGTTACCGTTCCGCGAGCGAAACAAACACACAAAAGAGAAGTTCATTTTGAAAATTAGAGATGACACATGATAATTTGCTTAGAACGGCAAAAGAATACCGCATATAGGTAGATATAGTGGACTCATGTGGCAAAACTGGTTTAAAGGATTTTGGATGCACAAGTAGAGGTCATACTTAGTGCAAAATGAAGGCTGGCAAAAAGAATGAGAAGTGACCAACCAAGAAATTAATAATCTCATAAGCAAGAATTAAGCATAATTAACACCAAATAATGCACCACAAGTAGGATATAATTTTCATTCCATGGTTATTGACTTTCGTGCATGCATAGGGAATCACAAACCTTAACACCAATATTCTTACTAGAGCACAATTACTCATCAACATAACTCACATATCACATCATCATATTTTAAAACTATTACTAAGAATCAATTTTATTTTGTCCAATGATCTTCATGACATTTTTTACTTTATCCTTCTTGGATATCTATCACTTTGGGACTAATTTTCAAGTGTTGCTTTTTATAAGTTCAAACAAATATAAGTGAAGATCATGAGCATAACAAATTTTCTTTCTCTCAAAATAACTTAAGTGGAGCAAGAGAGAATTTATTCAAAATTTTACTAACTCTCAAATAAATCTAAGTGAATCAAGAGAGAATTTCTTCAAAAAATACTAAGCACACCGTGCTAAAAAGATATAAGTAAAGCACTAGAGCAAGTCCTGACTCATAAAAGATTTAAGTGAAGCACATAGAGCAATTCTAACAAGTCATGATATAATTTTGGCTCTCTCAAATATGTGTGTCCAGCAAGGATTGATGACTTAAAACACAAAATAAAACAAGCAAAGACACATATCATACAGGATGCTCCAAGCAAAACACATATCATGTGACGAATAAAAATATAGCCTCGAGTAAAATACCGATGGTCGTTAGAAGAAAGAAGGGATGCCACTCGGGGGCATCCCCAAGCTTAGTTGGTTGCTCATTCTTGGATAATAGCTAGGGATGCTGGGGAATCTCCAAGCTTAGGCTCTTCTATCCTTCTTTCATCCATCGTAAGATAACCCAAAACTTGAAAACTTCAATCACACAAAACTCAACAAAACCTTTGTGAGATCCATTAGTAAAAGAAAGCAAACCACTACTATAAGTGTTGTATAAAACCAATTCATATTATGTTTTTGTATTATATCTACTGTATTCCAACTTTTCTATGGCAAAAACTCATCAAATAAAACCATAGAGCCATCAAAATAAGCACACAACACAAAGAAAACAGAATCTGTCAAAACAGAACAGTCTGTAGCAATCTGACTTTTGCGAATACTTCTGGAACTCCAAAAATTCTACCAAATTAGGAAGACCAGGTAATTTGTATAGTAATATTCTGCAAAAATAATCAGGGCAAAAGCTCTTTTCTGTGATTTATGAAAATTAATTTCGTGAGCACAAAGTTTCTGTCTTTTTCAGCAAGATCAAACAACTACCATCCAAGAAGATCCTAAAGGCTTTACTTGGCACAAACACTAATTAAAACATAAAAAAACAATCATACCAGTAGCATAATTGTGTAAACACTCAAGAATGGAATGCAAAAAGCAAAAATAAAATTTGTTCATTGGGTTGCCTCCCAACAAGCGCTATAGTTTTACGCCCTTAGCTAGGCATAAGGCAAGGATCTAAGTTTTGTCATATTTTGTTAGAGATACATAAGATGCCCTCATGATTGATTCATAAGGTGGACTAATTTTTGTTCTAGGAAAGTGTTCTATACCCTTCCTCAAAGGAAATTGGAACTTGATATTGCCTTCTTTCATATCAATCACGGCACCAATGGTGCGTAAAAATGGTCTACCAAGAATAATTGCACAAGACGGATTTCAATCAATATCAAGAATAATAAAATATATGGGCACATAGTTCCTATTTGCAAGAATAAGAACATCATTAATTCTTCCCATAGGTTTTTTAATAGTAGAATCCGCCAAGTGCAAATTCAAAGAACATTCTTCAAGATTGGTTTTCCCAAGCACATCACATAAAGATTTTGGAATTGTAGAAACACTAGCACCCAAGTCACACAAAGAAAAACACTCATAATTTTTAATCTTGACTTTGATAGTAGGTTCCCATTCATCATGCAATTTTCTAGGAATTTAAACTTCTAATTCCAACTTTTCTTCCAAAGCTTTCATCATAGCATCAACAATATGTTTAGTAAAAGCTTTGTTTTGTTCATAAGCATGGGGTGAATTTAGCATGGATTGCAACAAAGAAATACAATCAATCAAAGATCAACTATCATAATTAAAGTCTTTGTAATCCAAAATAGTGGGTGCGTCACTAACTAAAGTTTTGACCTCTCCAAACCCACTTTTATCAATTTCCTCAACAAGATTTTCACCCTCCAAAATATTGGGACGCCTTCTACCTAAAGTTGACTCTTCTCCAGTCCCTTTTTCATCAATCTTATCTTTACTAAACAAGGAATCAATAGAAGAAACACCAATCCTTTTAAGATCTTCATCATTTTTGCAAGAATAATCACTAGAAAAAGTTTTCTCTAAAAATTCTCTTTTAGCTCTAAGCATAGCAGTTCTTTTCTTACTTTCATCCATAGAAACATAAAGAGCTTTAATTGATTCATCTACTTTAGGCACAAAAAATTTCAACTTGAGATTTTCCAAATCATGAGCAATTCCATCAACACTTCTAGACAAATCATCAATCTTATTCAACTTTTCTTCTATGGAAGTGTTGAAAACTTTTTGAGTGTTGATAAATTCTTTAATATTATTCTCAAGGTCAGAGGTATTCCTATTATTATTGTAAGATTGATTTCCATAGGAATTACCATAATTATTAGAGGAATTACTAGGAAAAGGCTTAGGATTAAAATTTCCTCTATAAGCATTGTTGTTGAAATTTTATTGCGAGAAATAAAATTCACATCAATGGCATCACTATTTTGCTCAATCAAAGTAGACAAAGGCATATCATTAAAATCAATAGGAGCACTTTTACTAGCAACAAATTTCATAAGAGCATCAACTTTATCACTCAAAGAAGAAATTTCTTCAACCGAGTTAACTTTTTTACTAGTAGGAGCTCTTTCGGTATGCCATTGTGAATAATTTTCCATGATATTATCAAGAAATTTGGTGGCTTCACAAAAAGTAATTCCATAAAAGTACCACCCGCGGCGGAATCTAAAAGATTACAAGAAACAAAATTCAACCCCGCATAAAAAATTTGTATGATCATCCAAAGATTTAACCCATGAGTTGGGCAATTCCTTGGCATCATTTTCATCCTTTCCCAAGATTGTGCAACATGCTGATGTTCAAGTTGCTTGAAATTCATGATCTGGGTTCTAAGGGAAATAATTTTTGCGGGCGGAAAATACTTAGTGATAAAAGCATCTTTGCACTTATTCCAAGAATCTATACTATTGCGAGGCAAAGAAGAGAACCAATTTTTTGCAGAATCACGCAAAGAAAACAGAAATAATTTCATCTTGACCACATCATTGTCCACATCTTTTTTCTTTTGCATATCGCATAATTCCACAAAGGTATTAAGATGGGACGCGGCATCCTCATTAGGAGTACCGGAAAATTGGTCTTTCATAACAAGATTCAGCAAAGCAGTATTAATATCAAAAGTCTCCGCACTAGTGGCGGGAGGAGCTAGCGGAGTGCCAATAAAGTCATTGTTGTTGCAATTTGAGACATCACATAACTTGGTGTTCTCTTGAGTCATTATGACCACACAAGATTGCACTCAAAAACAGATCCGGCAAGAAAATGACAAACAGAAAAAGAGAGGCGAATAAAACGACAAATTTTGTGAAGTGGGGGAGAGGAAAACGAGAGGCAAATGGAAAATAATGTAAATTGCGAGGAGATGAGATTTGTGATTAGGAACCTGGTTATGTTGAAGATCCTCCCCAGCAATGGCGCCAGAAATTCCTTTTGATTGCTCTCTGACTATAGTGCCAAAAAAGCTCATGTCTGCTAGGACTACGTCGATATTTCCCCAAAGAGGAAGGGATGATGCAGCAGATCGACGGTAGGTATTTCCCTTAGTGAAGAAACCAAGGTTATCGAACCAGTAGGAGAACCAAGCAACACAACGTAAATAGCACATGCACACAAATAACAACACCTCGCAACCCGACGTGATAAAGGGGTTGTCAATCCCTTTCGGGTAACGATGCCAGAAATTTGTAATAGATTGAAATAATAAATCGCAAATAAAATAAAGTACAGCAAAGTATTTTTGTATTTTTGGTTTAATAGATCTGAATAAAAATGCAAAGGAGAAGTAGATCGCAAGCAAATATATGAGAAAGAAGACCCGGGGGCCGTAGGTTTTACTAGTGACTTCTCTCGAGAAAGATAGCAAACGGTGGGTAATCAAATTACTGTTGGGAAATTGATAGAACTTCAAATAATTATGACGATATCCAGGCAATGATCATTACATAGGCATCACGTCCAAGATTAGTAGACCGACTCCTGCCTGCATCTACTACTATTACTCCACACATCGACCGCTATCCAGCATGCATCTAGTGTATTAAGTTCATGGAAAAACAGAGTAATGCAATAAGAACGATGACATGATGTAGACAAAATCCGTTTATCTATTGCGTAGATATAGATCCCATCTTTTTATCCTTAGTAGCAATGATACATATGTGTCATTTCCCTTTCTGTCATTGGGACCAAGCACCGTAAGATCGAACCAACTACCGGGCACCTCTTCCCATTGCAAGATAAATAGATCAAGTTGGCCAAACAAAACCCAAATATCGAAGAAGAAATACGAGGCTATAAGAGATCATGCATATAAGAGATCAAAGAAACTCAAATAACTTTCATGGATATAAAAAGATATAACTGATCATAAACTCGAAGTTCATCAGATCCCAACAAACACACCGCAAAAGGAGTTACATCATATGGATCTCCAAGAGACCATTGTATTGAGAATTCAGCGAGAGAGAGATAGGAAGCCATCTAGCTACTAACTATGGACCCAAAGGTCTACAAAGAACTACTCACGCATCATATGAGAGGCACCAATGGAGGTGGTGAACCCCATCCGAGATGGTGTGTAGATTGGATCTGGTGGTTCAGGACTCTGCGGCGGCTGGATGAAGATTTCATCGACTCCCCTAGAGTTTATGGATTTTTGGGGTATTTATAGAGCAAAGAGGCGGTCCGGGGGGCACCCGAGGTGGGCACAACCCACCAGAGCGCGCCTGGGCCTCCTGGCGCACCCTGGTGGGTTGTCCCCTCCTCGGGACTCCCCTCAGGTGCAACCAGGGCCCAACTTCTTCCTTTTGGTCCATAAAAAATCATCGTGAAGTTTCGTTGCATTTGGACTCCGTCTGATATTGATTTCCTGTGATGTAAAAAACATGGAAAAAACAACAACTGGCACTTGGCACTATGTCAATAGGTTAGTACCAAAAATGATATAAAATGATTGTAAAACGATTATAAAACATCCAAGATTGATAATAAAACGGCATGGAACAATAAAAAATTATAGATACGTTGGAGACGTATTACTGGGCATAATAATGCAGGCATCCTAGAAGCAATTACTCCAAGAGTACACGAAGGCATGAATGATGTGTTGTGTGCCCAATACACCGAGGAGGAAGTGAAGAAAGCGCTACTCAGTATTGGGGATCTCAAAGTGCCTGTTCCTGATTGGATGCCAGCTATATTCTTTAAAAAGTTCTGGCATACCATGGGTGACTAGATAACGAGGGGGGTGCTTAATGTGCTTAATGGTGGAGAGATGCCAGAGGATTGGAATAATACGTTGGTGTTGCTTATACCAAAAATACCAAGGCCAGAAAAAATGAAACACTTTAGACCGATCAGCCTCTGCAATGTTCTCTACAAGGTGGTATCCAAGGTAATAACAAATAGATTAAAGTGTATCTTACCAGACATCATAGGACCCAACCAAAGTGCATTTGTGCCCGGATGTATAATTTCTGATAATATTTTGCTGGACTATGAACTAACACATTTCTTATAGAGGAAAAGAAGCGGTGCAAATGCCTATGGAGCCATAAAGCTGGACATGAGCAAAGCATATGATCGGGTCGAATGGAGGTTCTTGTATGACATGATGACAAGGATGGGCTTCAATGAAAATTGGGTCAATCTGGTTATGAAATGCGTCACCACTGTTAAGTATCAAATTAAGGTGAATAGGGGTGTGACTGATGTAATTATCCCACAAAGAGGACTGCGTCAGGGAGACCCCCTTTCCCCATATCTATTCCTAATATGTGCAGAAGGTTTCTCCGCCTTACTTAATGAAGCTGAAGCCAATGGAAGGTTGAAGGGGATACAAATATGTAGACAAGCACCAAGTGTGAGCCACCTTCTACTCGAAGACGATTCACTTCTGCTAATGGAGGCAAATGCGAATGCAGCACGGGAAGTGAACAATATCCTAAGCGCTTATGAAGGATGCTCTGGGCAAATGATTAATAAGGAGAAGTCAGCCATTTTATTCAGCAAAAACACTTGTGAAAGCAAAAGGAATGAGATGAAAAGAATTCTGGGAATAAATGTTGAAGGGTTTAGAGGTAAGTACTTAGGCCTGCCGGTATATATTGGGAAGAACAGAACAAGGGCCTTCAACTACATAAAAGAGAAAGTATGGAGAGTAATACAAGGATGGAAGGAAAAGCTCTTATCAAAGGCTGGCAAGGAAGTATTGATCAAACCTGTAGCCCGGGCAATACCAGTATACGCAATGTCTTGCTTTGACCTAACAAAATCCTTCTGTGAAGAGTTAAATTCAATAATCGGGTGGTACTGGTGGAGTCAGATGGATAAAACAAATAAGATTCATTGGGTGAGTTGGGACATAATATCAAAACCAAAGGCAGAAGGTGGACTAGGATTTAGGAACCTGCACTATTTTAACTTGGCCATGTTGGCCAGGCAAGCATGGAGGATATTGCAAAATCCTGGTTCATTGTGTGCACAAGTACTCGCTGCTAAATACTTTCCAGACGGTTCAATACTAGAAGCCAAGCCAGTGAATGGTATTTCATATTCTTGGCGAAGTATTCTTAAAGGAGTACAACTGCTCAAAAAAGGAATCATTTGGCGAGTAGGAAATGGAGAAGACATCCGAGTATGGGAGGACCCATGGATCCCAAGGGGAAGCATGAGGAGGATCAGCTCGCCAAAAGGAAGAAACTTAATAGGAAGGGTTTCTGAATTGATAAATCCTACAACAAACCAATGGGATGTTGACCTGATAAAGCAAACATTCTGTCCAGAAGATGCAAATATAATTCTTCAGATACCTATTCAAGAACAAACAGGTGACTTCCTAGCTTGGCATTATGACAAAAAGTGTCTCTTCTCAGTAAAGTCGGCATACAGGGTGGCAGTAGATAATGTAGTAAGAGAATCTTCTGCAGGACTAACTTCAACTTCTAATGCAGAAATAGAGAATTCAGGGTTCGATTGGAAGAAGCTATGGGCACTTCCCCTACCAAGCAAAGTGAGGCATTTTCTATGGAGAATAGCGACATACAACCTGCCTTTAAAGACCAAGCTAAAAAGAAAAGGTAAGCCTATTGACACTAGATGCCCAGTATGTTTTAGATTTGATGAAGATGGTGGACATATATTTTTGAAATGCAAAAAAGTAAGAGAATTGTGGAGAACATCCATTGTTAGAACACATTAGAATTAAACTTCTTGATTGTCCTGATTCAAAAAAGGTACTTGAGGAAATTTTTAAGCTAAAACAAGATGAATGCCTTAAAGTCTGCTTCTTAATGTGGCTATGGTGGAATGAGAGAAATAAAGCTAGTAAAGGTGACAAAATTAGATCCATAGGGGAAGTTTCATCTTTAGCTGATTATCATCTTTTTAACTGTATGAAGGCCAAGACTCAAGGGAAAGAGAAGAGCACCAGGAAAATGCAGAAATGGAAATCACCTCCAGTGGGGAACCTGAAGATTAATTTTGATGGGGCTTTCATCGAGGCATCAAATATAGGAGGCTGGGGTTTCATGCTTAGAAATGATCAAGGAGTTTTATTGGCTGCTGGTGCAGGTAAGCTGAAGCATGTGTCTGATCCACTACACGATAAAACGCTTGCCCTGCAACAAGCTACGAATATTGCGATTGAAATGGGCTGCCAGTAGGTAATATTTGAAACGGATTCCATGATGCTGAAACAAGCAATCACTAGTCCTGAGTATGATTTATCAAAGTTGGGATCCTTATTCCAAGATGTAAAATTTTAGATGCGTGTAGGTGTGATAGTTGTAAGCTTTGAACATTGTAATCGAGAGTGTAATAAAGCAGCACATGTTTTAGCTGCGCATGGTCTCTGTATGGAAAATGGTTGCTTTAAGACTTGGCTTGGCAACTTCCCAGAATTTGTACTGGATGTTGTTGTTGGAGATATGCCAAATGCTCTAATGTAATGGAATACAATGTGTTCCTTTCAAAAAAAATCCTATTTAGCACTGCAGGCGCCTGTTTCTCCTTTTTTTGCTAACCGGCGCCTGTAGCAGGATCTCGTGGGCCGGCCCATCTTTCATTTTTTCCGCTTTCTAAATTCTATGGAAAACTGCAAAAACACAGCGCGAGCTAGGATTCGAACGCAGAGTCTTTTTTTATGTGGCTGCCGAGTCTTTTTTGCCCTCACGGGTAAGAGGAGAGCAAGCGCGGCCCACCCTGAAAATCAGGGGGGACATTTAGTTTTGGTGGAAGGAAGTTACGTAGCAACACGTAAAAGCTTACGTAGGTGCATTTCCTATTTAGCGCTGCAGGCGCCGGTTTCTACTGTTTTTGCTAACCAGCGCCTGGCGCAGGATCTCGTGGGTCGGCCCATCTTTCATTTTTCTTCCGCTTTCTAAATTCTATGGTAAACTGCAAAAACACAGCGCGAGCTACGATTCGAACCCAGCGTCGCTGGTTATCAGTGATCGTGGGGTGACCAACCCGACTACCTGACTTACTGTGATAACAAACACGCTTTTCATCCATTTCTATCTACCTTTTTTTCCTTTTTCTTTCTTTTTCTTTTTTCTCTGTTCTTTTCTTCTTTCTTTTTCCAAATTCGTAATTGTTTTCTTCAAATAGATGAACTTGTTTTCAAAATCCATGAATTGTTTTTTTAAACTCTTGAACCTTTTTCAAAATTGATGAACTTATTTTTCAAATTTGATGAACTTTTTCATTTTTTTGAATTTTTTCTCAAAATCGATGAACTTTTTTTCAACGTTGATGAACTATTTTCAAAATTGATGAACTTTTTCCAAATCCGATGAACTTTTTTCAAATTGATGAACTTTTTTTCAAATTCAATGAACTCTTTTTATTCAAATCGATGAACTACTTTCATTGTCCGATGAACATTTTTGAAAATCGATGAACTCTTTTGAATCTGTGAACTTGTTTTTGAATACATGAACTTTTTTCAATATTTTTCCAAATCCGATGAACTTTTTTCAAATTCGATGAACTTTTTTTATTCAAATTGTGAAATAATTTTATTGTTCGATGGGCATTTTTTGAAAATCGATGAACTCTTTTGAATCTGTGAACTTTATTTTGAGTACATGAACTTTTTTTATTTAGTGAACTATTTTTTGAATACGCAAACTTTTTTTGCATGTGTAATTGGAAAATCTAAACACTACAGTGTAATGCGAAATTAATAGTGCGTCTATGTTTCTATTCTTTAAAACGTTCACGCTCTAAATAATCATTACAATTTGGTTGGTCAAGTGGTTAGCCTCGCTCTTTGGAAGCGTGAGGGCGCGAGACCGATCTCGGTCGGGAGCACTTTTTCGGTCGCCTTTTTTCACGACGCGCCATTGTGGGCCGGCGCATCCAGCCGCGGCTGCAGGCGCCGGTTAGCTTGCGCGGCGCTGAAGGCGCTGACTAGGAGTTCCCTTACGTAGGTCTAGGATTTTCGAGTAGGTACCTGTCCGCGCATGGGTGGGCGACTGGCCTCGGGGTATGGATGAAATTGGGGTGGAAATTTTCCCTTTTTTCGAGGAAATATGAAAATAAAAATGAAATTTGTTTTGTGGAAACGAACAAAAAACAGAACAACGTTTTCCAGTGAAACAGGCGTGAAAATGAAACTTTTCGTTTCCATGAATATGGAATTTTCATTTTTATTATAGGCCTATAGCTGCTTCATAGCACAACCATCAAACAACACACAATGCCGCAATGAGCAAAATAGACCATTTAGGCCCAACTTCTACTACTACACACGTACTTAACTAGATCCTATACGCAGCCCAGTACTTGTATAATACAATGCCAAGTTGCTAAAATAATCAAATTATTTTGTAGCCATGTTAACGATTCATTAAACTGTGTGTTTTTTATATTTCTCTACCACTCATGGTGTGTTTAAGTTCCGGTTAATGCCCACTTCTGTTTTCGTGTTTGCTTTGTATTCATTTCATGTCTATTTTCGGTTGTATTTGTTTTTGCATTCATTTCCGGCGTTTCTGTATTCATTTCTGCATTTCCAAAAGAATATGAAAACAAATATGGTAGCACCTAGTTCCGTCTACTTCCACTCTGTTTTCATCCCTACGTCGGAGCTTTGTATGACGATGTGCGTGGGTTTGTTCGTCATCTTTTTTTTCAGAGTACAGATGCATGCGCTCATATACACGTGCATACACTCACCCTTACGGATGCATACACACCCTACCCTATGAGCACCTCCGAGAGATTTGTTAGAATAAATCCGAGGCCACCGTCGATCTATCGAGGACCAAGCAATCACACAAGCACGACACCAAGATTTGTTAACGAGGTTCATCAATATGACTACATCCCCGGGGCCTGACTACGGGCGCTCCTCCCCATGATAACGCTACAATACCGCACCCCGGCCGCCCGGGCGCCGGCACACGCCTCCGGCACCCCCGCGTGCCTGTACTGTTATGTTGGCATAGGTTACATCGTATGTCTACCTCCGATATATATGAGAGGCCTAGGATACAAGTGTCATTTTAGGACACAAGTCCTACCCTGTCTACACACGCTCCAAAACCATGTCCAACTTTAACCTACCTTGTACAATAATATTCGACACAACTCTAACAAACTCCACCTTGGCGAATATTCTCCACCACCTTGGATTTATCCATGCGTCAACCCTCCATGTACATTGGACTTGAGATACGCCATGAGTACCGCTGCTACTTCCAGACTCTATGTGACTCCACCTGCAACTGTAGTCCCTTCTCGTCTTCTTCACAATCAACACTCGAGCAAAATTAAGTTCCTCATTACTCTACTTTGTGCTTCCAAGTTCCGGAGTATCCATTCAGCGTCATCACACACCGATCACTGTCTGCGTGAAAGTGAACAACTCACATATTGGACACTACATATAAGAGTTACCTGAACTCAATGTCATCGCTCTTCCTTGACTGTCTCTTTGAAACTTGAAGGAATTTCACCGTCGCCCGGTGTCACCCTGAGTCAAATTCGCAGTTGTCTCACCCTTCTTCCTGAATAGTCTCTTACATGTCCCACAGCTATAGCACTCTGCCTCCTTCTGTACTTGTCGTCCGCACTTTGCCATGTGCACTGAACGCCGCAGAATATACGGCCGCGTACTCTCTCAACTTTTGACAATTTCAGACTTTCCGCCACTTTCTCAGATTCTCCATGGTCAACTTCTGTCCATCAACTAGCACCGATAGACCCGGTCACCAACTTAAATCTGATACTCATTAACACCGCTTCAGCACCCCTGCACACTTTGTCTGACCACATGTCTCACCATTGAAAGTGCGTTATATCGACTAGAGGGGGGTGAATAGGCGATTTTTATGAATTCTTCACTGAGGAATTTCAGGGTGAGGAAATTCCTAAGCGAAGAACTACTTGCGGCGGAATAAGTACTCAGATGTAAGCATAACGAAACACAAGCATGGTCATCATGATGAAATAAAGACAAGCACAGAGTACAGAAAGCGTAAACATAGGATAGCACAGGATAAAGACAAACAGACTGAAGAAATTGAGCTGAGGAAATTGAGAAAGTCTTCAGTCAAAGTCTTCAAACAGATATGAACAAGCACACAACACAGTTATGAGGAAATGAAAGAGTTGAGGAAATAGAACCAGTAAGCTTGGTGAAGACAATGATTCGGTAGACCAGTTCCAACTGCTGTCTCAGTTGTACGTCTGGTTGGAGCGGCTAGGTATTTAAACCTGAGGACACACAGTCCTCACTGTAGGGACAGCTGGTGGAGTTTTATAGCCTAGGGAGCAGCCCGACATGATAAGACATAAATACCCTTCAATGATATGACCGTTAGGTGGGTAGATATTTTGGGACAGCTGGTGCGTAGCACAGCAACGGTCGCAATTTTAGGCTCGAATTCCTCAGGGCTATCATGTTCCTCACTGTGTAGGCAATCCGCACTGGCGAATTCCTAACTCCTCAGTCAGAACAAATTCCTCAGCGACTAGAAGAACTTCGTCTCTGTCACTGAAGAAATTGACTGAACTGTATGAGATTTCCAATGGCTTTACTCGAAGGGATTGGTAGGTGTAGGATTTTGAGTTAAGCATCACATGGAAAATTTTCCTTAGTATTTCCTCGACCCCCTTTAACAGTACGGTGTTTCCTATGACTCAAGAAAGAGAAAATGAAACTATGAAAACAAAAGTCTTCACGCTTCATGTTCCTCGAATGGATACCAAGTCTTCAAGGTCACACCAATTTCTTCACTATCAAAATCTTCAGAAAGTCTTCAGAATTACAAAGTCTTCAGGTGAAGAACTTCATTTTTAGGGGTCGACTTTCTCTATAAATATCAAAATCCTCATAGACTTATAGACCTGTGTACACTCATAAACTCATTAGTCCCTTAACCTATAAGTCTTCAATACACCAAAATCACTAAGGGGCACTAGATGCACTTACAATCTCCCCCTTTTTGGTGATTGATGACAATATAGGTTAGGTTTTCAATTGGGATAAACATATGAATGACCAAACAACGGGGATAAACATATAAACTAACTCAAATTTCTCCCCCTTTGCCATCGAATGACCAAAAGGATCGAAAAATGAGGACTAACGCCCCTGAAGAATATCATGTTGATGGAGGAGCGCCAGCGTTGTTGGGGTCGGTTGTTATTGTAGGGCCTGCCACAGTGTCGTCCAAGTCTTCATGCTCGTCGGTTTTGCGTGATGAAGAATATGAGCTGGCCACCAAGGAAGGAACCTTGACCTTCTTGAATTTCTTCGGTGGAGGAGCAGACCAGTCAAAATCTTCCTTGAGACCCATTTGCTTCAGATTTTCTTCACCGTACAGATGTGACAGAATAGCCCAGGTGTGACCGAAGACTTCATGGAGGTAGTAATGGTTTTTCTTCACAGCATTATGTGTAGTAGTCATGTTGTGAAGAATAGAACCAAACTGACGCTTAACCCATTTGTGGTTTCGATCCACCTTCTGGTGAAGAGTAAGAAGAAGCTCACGGTCAGTCATCACTCTTGGAGCAGTGGCTTGAGGATTTGGCTTTGATGCATTAGCGGCAGAATCATGAGTAGCAGAATCATCATTAGTGGAGTAAGATGCAGCTTTGCGAAACTGACCATCCAATGGACGATTGCCTTCATCAATAACAGCAGCGGCCTTTCCCTTTTCATCAGCTAAGGAAAACGTCCCCTTGAGGACTTCAATTGGGGGCAAGTAGCTGAGGTGATTCTGAAAATCAGCTTTGTAGTTGAGTGAAGACCTAATTCTGAGGAATCTCATAATCCAGGGTGCGTAAGGCTTCAACTCAAACGGAGAGAGTGCAACATTTGCCAGAGTCCTCATGAAGAAATCGTGATAATTGACACGAATGCCATGTATGATGTTGAATAGCAGATTCTTCATGACGCCAACAATTTCCTCATCAGACGAGTCGTGGCCTTTGATTGGACTCATAGTCTTCGTCAGAATGCGATAGACGGTTCTTGGCACATGTAGCAATTCCTTCACGAAGAATTTGGTTCTTGGGGCTTGACCGGGCTTCAGAGGCTTCATTAGCACTTGCATGTAATGAGCAGTGAGTTCAGGCTCTTGGTATAGACAACGAGCACCTTCAAGGGGAGGACTGATTGGCAGGGCATGAAGTAATTCAAAGGCCGGTGCTTTGTAATGCGTATTTTCGGTCATCCAGTCCAACACCCAAGGGTTGATATCATCTGCATCGCTTGTGATGTGCAGGGTTGCATAGAATTGAAGAATGAGCTCTTCATTCCAATTGCAAATATCCGTGCAAAAGTTGAGCAGTCCTGCATCATGAAGCACACTGAGGACTGGGGTAAAGCAAGGCAGTGATTCCAAGTCCACGTGAGGAATATGCTCGTGGTCGAAGACTTTGTCCTTGTTGAAGAGAAGTGAAGAATAAAAATTAGCATGGCTGGCAGTCCAGAAATGCTTCCTTCTAAGATGAGCAGAGTCATATGGGTCGTCGTCAGTGAAGAAAACATGCTTGTCGAAGAAGTCATCAGCCTTGAATTTCTGCTTCTTCGAGAAGGGATCCTTTGGCTTGGGCTGAGGAGTATCAGTCAATTGCATCACCACCTCAGGAATCGCAATCTCAGGATCCACAGGGTGAGGAATTTCAGGTTCTTCTTCAGTGACAGCATGGGTCTTCACTTCTTCATTAACATTTTCATCAGCACTAGTGGCTGGAATTTCTTCATGGACAGATGGGGTTGCACGAGGTTCTTCAGATCCCATTTGTACTGTAGTCACTGGGGACTGAGGAATTTGTTGCAGAGGTGTGAACAGAGGAGAATTGGGGTGCTGACTTTCCCAAGAGTCATCATTCAGCACTGGTGTTGTACATCTAATGTCCACATCTTCATCTTCACTCTTTTCCTCAACGCCGGCCTCTTCAGCAGTGAACTGAGGCATGGGCGATGAGACAATTGGGGTTGAAGGGATTGCATCCGCTTCAATTTCTTCATCCAACTGCTCTGGCGAAGCAGCAGAAGGAATCTCTTCATCTGATTCACTTGGAATCACATATTCTTCATCAAAAGGAACAAGGTCCTTTGATGGAATGGATGAGACAGGAATAGCATCAATTGGATTTGCAAAAGAGCTGGTCAATGGCTTAATCTTCTTCGGAGCTGAAGAATCTGATGAAGTTGATGCTTTACTTTTCTTCACCGCTGCACGCTCTGCAGCCTTGGTTTTCTTCACATCTGATGCAGACGGAAGGATCAGAGTTGAGGTAGGTGCAGGAGGAGCAGAGGAATTTGGTTCAATAACTTCAGGCACAACTGATGCAGTTGCCCTGACTTCTTCAGCTTCTTCAGGCGCAACACTAGTGGTTGCCCTGGTAATTTCTTCAATGGCTGGAATGCAGTCATCAGCCCTGGTACTTTGAGTTTCTTCAGCAGCCGGATTGTCATCAGCGGTGCTAGCATTTTCTTCAGTCGGCTGAGCAGATGCCTCAGCCTGAGGATTTTCTTGTTGCGTTGGGGCTGCAACATTGGAATTGAACTTCTCAGTCAAATTTACAAACCTGACTTTGGCTCCAAGCCAATCAGCGCGGTATACGTCAAATTCATCACTGAGTTTCTTGATCTCAGATTGAATTGTGACAAGTTCTTCAGTTGTCATAGAGACAACGGTTTTTCTTCAGGAAGCGCTCCTTCTTGTACTGCGCTTTCTTCAACTGCCTGGCCTTTTCAAATTTCCATTTTTCTTCTTGTATGAAGGCAGTCAGCATATGACTTTTGCCAGGAGTCAATTTGAAATCATGCATAGGAGTGTTGGGGTCCTTGTGCCAGAGATCAATGTAATCATGGATCAATTTTGGATCCAAAAGCAGAGGCACATTTGTGCCTTTGGTTCTAGTGGCCTTGAGCTGCCTGTCTCTGATGATTTCAGCAAGTTCTTCATCATCAGCTTCGTCTTCATCAGACGGTACTTGGAAGGCGACCTCTTCTTGTGAGGACTTGGGCGAGAGCCTCGTCCAGCAGTGGCCTTTTTCTTCAGCAGAGAGGGGCCAGTTGATGAATTTGGTGCAGCTCAAGAACTAGCATAAGCTCCTGAGGCAATAGATATGCCTGTAGTCCTTTGGCACGTGGCGAGATGCACAGGTGCTGAGGATTTTGTCGGAGGAGCTGAGGACTTTGGCGGAGGAGTTGAGGACTTTGGAGGAGCTGGAGCAGCTTGAGGAGTTGTCCGTGAGGGCTATAAAGAGTCTGGCCGTGAGGGCATTGCTGAGGAACTTGGCGGTGAGGGCATTGGGAGTGAAGCACTTGGCTTATGAGCAGGCTTCTTTGCCATGGCCTTCTTTGTTGGGGAACGTAGTAATTTCAAAAAAATTCCTACGCACACGCAAGATCATGGTGATGCATAGCAACGAGAGGGGAGAGTGTTGTGCACGTACCCTCGTAGACCGAAAGCGGAAGCGTTAGCACAACGCGGTAGATGTAGTCGTACATCTTCACGATCCGACCGATCAAGTACCGAACGCACGACACCTCCGAGTTCAGCACACGTTCAGCCCGATGACGTCCCTCGAACTCCGATCCAGCCGAGTGTTGAGGGATAGTTTCGTCAGCACAACGGCGTGGTGACGATGATGATGTTCTACCGACGCAGGGCTTCGCCTAAGCACCGCTACAGTATTATCGACGTGGACTATGGTGGAGGGGGCACCACACACGACTAAAAGATCAAACGATCAATTGTTGTGTCTCCAAGGGGTGCCCCCTCCCCGTATATAAAGGAGTGGAGGAGGGGGAGGGCCGGCCCTCTCTATGGCGCGCCCTAGGAGGAGTCCTACTCCCACCGGGAGTAGGATTCCCCCCTTCCAAGTAGTAGGAGTAGGAGTCAAGGAAAGGGGAGAGAGAAGAGAAGGAAGGAGGGGGCGCAGCCCCTCCCCCTAGTCCAATTCGGACTAGGCCTTGGGGGCGCCCAGCCTCTCCTCTCTCTTTCCCCTAAAGCCCAATAAGGCCCATATACTCTCCGGCGAATTCCCGTAACTCTTCGGTACTCCGAAAAATACCTGAATCACTCGGAACCTTTCCGATGTCCGAATATAGTCGTCCAATATATCGATATTTACGTCTCGACCATTTCGAGACTCCTCGTCATGTCCCCGATCTCATCCGGGACTCCAAACTAACTTCGGTACATCAAACCACATAAACTCATAATATAACCGTCATCGAACTTTAAGCGTGCGGACCCTACGGGTTCGAGAACAATGCAGACATGACCGAGACACGTCTTTGGTCAATAACCAATAGCGGAACCTGGATGCTCATATTGGCTCCCACATATTCTATGAAGATCTTTATTGGTCAAACCGCATAACAACATACGTTGTTCCCTTTGTCATCGGTATGTTACTTGCCCGAGATTCGATCGTCGGTATCTCAATACCTAGTTCAATCTCGTTACCGGCAAGTCTATTTACTCGTTCCGTAATACATCATCCCGCAACTAACTCATTAGTTGCAATGCTTGCAAGGCTTATAGTGATGTGCATTACCGAGTGGGCCCAGAGATACCTCTCCGACAATCGGAGTGACAAATCCTAATCTCGAAATACGCCAACCCAACAAGTACCTTTGGAGACACCTGTAGAGCACCTTTATAATCACCCAGTTACGTTGTGACGCTTGGTAGCACACAAAGTGTTCCTCTGGTAAACGGGAGTTGCATAATCTCATAGTCATAGGAACATGTATAAGTCATGAAGAAAGCAGTAGCAACATACTAAACGATCGAGTGCTAAGCTAACGGAATGGGTCAAGTCAATCACATCATTCTCCTAATGATGTGATCCCGTTAATCAAATAACAAATCTTTGTCCATGGTTAGGAAACATAACCATCTTTGATTAACGAGCTAGTAAGTAGAGGCATACTAGTGACACTCTGTTTGTCTATGTATTCACACATGTATTATGTTTCTGGTTAATACAATTCTAGACCGAATAATAAACATTTATCATGATATAAGGAAATAAATAATAACTTTATTATTGCCTCTAGGGCATATTTCCTTCAGTCTCCCACTTGCACTAGAGTCAATAATCTAGTTCACATCACCATGTGATTTAATACCAATAGTTCACATCACCATGTGATTAACACCCATAGTTCACATCGTCATGTGACCAACACCCGAAGGGTTTACTAGAGTCAATAATCCAGTTCACATCGCTATGTGATTAACACCCAAAGAGTACTAAGGTGTGATCATGTTTTGCTTGTGAGAGAAGTTTAGTCAACGGGTCTGCCACATTCAGATCCGTATGTATTTTGCAAATTTCTATGTCAACAATGCTCTGCACGGAGCTACTCTAGCTAATTGCTCCCACTTTCAATATGTATCCAGATTGAGACTTAGAGTCATCTGGATCAGTGTCAAAATTTGCATCGACGTAACCCTTTACGACGAACCTTTTTTGTCACCTTCATAATTGAGAAACATATCCTTATTCCACTAAGGATAATTTTGACCGCTGTCCAGTGATCTACTCCTAGATCACTATTGTACTCCCTTGCCAAAATCAGTGTAGGGTATACAATAGATCTGGTCCACAACATGGCATACTTTATAGAACCTATGGCCAAGGCATAGGGAATGACTTTCATTCTCTTTCTATCTTCTGCCGTGGCCGGGCTTTGTGTCTTACTCAATTTCACACCTTGTAACACAGGCAAGAACTCTTTCTTTGACTGTTCCATTTTGAACTACTTCAAAATCTTGTCAAGGTATGTACTCATTGAAAAAACTTATCAAGCGTCTTGATCTATCTCTATAGATCTTGATGCTTAATATGTAAGCAGCTTCTCCGAGGTCTTTCTTTGAAAAACTCCTTTCAAACACTCCTTTATGTTTTGCAGAATAATTCTACATTATTTCCGATCAACAATATGTCATACACATATACTTATCAGAAATGTTGTAGTGCTCCCACTCACTTTCTTGTAAATACAGGCTTCACCGCAAGTCTGTATAAAACTATATCCTTTGATCAACTTATCAAAGCGTATATTCCAACTCCGAGATGCTTGCACCAGTCCATAGATGGATCGCTGGAGCTTGCATATTTTGTTAGCACCTTTAGGATTGACAAAACCTTCTGGTTGCATCATATACAACTCTTATTTAATAAATCCATTAAGGAATGCAGTTTTGTTTATCCATTTGCCAGATTTCATAATGCGGCAATTGATTCGGACAGACTTAAGCATAGATACGAGTGAGAAACTCTCATCGTAGTCAACACCTTGAACTTATCGAAAACCTTTTGCGACAATTCTAGCTTTGTAGATAGTAACACTACTATCAGCGTCCGTCTTCCTCTTGATGATCCATTTAATATCAATGGCTCGCCGATCATTGGGCAAGTCAATCAAAGTCCATACTTTGTTCTCATACATGGATCTCATCTCAGATTTCATGGCCTCAAGCCATTTCGTGGAACCTGGGATCATCATCACTTCCTCATAGTTCGTAGGTTCGTCATGGTCAAGTAACATGACCTCCAGAACAGGATTACCGTACCACTCTGGTGCGGATCTCACTCTGATTTACCTACGAGGTTCGGCAGTAACTTGATCTGAAGTTACATGATCATCATCATTAGCTTCCTCACTAATTGGTGTAGTAGTCACAGGAATAGATTTCTGTGATGAACTACTTTCCAATAAGGGAGCAGGTACAGTTACCTCATCAAGTTCTACTTTCCTCCCACTCACTTCTTTCAAGAGAAACTCCTTCTCTAGAAAGGATCCATTCTCAGCAACGAATATCTTGCCTTCGGATCTATGATAGAAGGTGTACCCAACATTTTCTTTTGGGTATCCTATGAAGACACACTTCTCCGATTTGGGTTTGAGCTTATCAGGTTGAAACCTTTTCACATAAGCATTGCAACCTCAAACTTTAAGAAACGACAGCTTAGGTTTGTTGCCAAACCATAGTTCATACGGTGTCATCTCAACGGATTTAGATGGTGCCCTATTTAACGTGAATGCAGTTGTCTCTAATGCATAACCCCAAAACGATAGTGATAGATCGGTAAGAGACATCATAGATCGCACCATATCTAATAAAGTACGGTTATGACATTCGGACACACCATTACACTGTGGTGTTCCAGGTGGCGTGAGTAGTGAAACCATTTCACATTGTTTTAACTAAAGGCCAAACTCGTAACTCAAATATTTTACCTCTGCGACCATATCGTAGAAACTTTTATTTTCTTGTTACGATGATTCTCCACTCTGAAATTCTTTGAACTTTTCAAATGTTTCAGACTTGTGTTTCATCAAGTAGAATACCCATATCTGCTCAAATCATTTGTGAAGGTCAGAAAATAACGATACTTGCCGTGAGCCTTAACACTCATCGGACCGCATACATAAGTATGTATTATTTCCAATAAGTCAGTTGCTCGCTCCATTGTTCCGGAGAACGGAGTCTTAGTCATCTTGCCCATGAGGCATGGTTTGCAAGCATCAAGTGATTCATAATCAAGTGATTCCAAAAGTCCATCAGCATGGAGTTACTTCATGCGCTTTACACCAATATGACCTAGACGGTAGTGCCACAAATAAGTTGCACTATCATTATTAACTTTGCATCTTTTGGCTTCAATATTATGAAAATGTGTATCACCACGATCGAGACCCAACAAACCATTTTCATTGGGTGTATGACCATAGAAGGTTTTATTCATGTAAACAGAACAACAATTATTCTCTAACTTACATGAATAACCGTATTGCAATAAACATGATCCAATCATATTCATGCTCAACGCAAACACTAAATAACATTTATTTTAGGTTCAACACTAATCCTGAAATTATAGGGAGTGTGCGATGATGATCATATCAATCTTGAAACCACTTCCAATACACATCGTCACTTTACCCTTAACTAGTCTCTGTTCATTCTGCAACTCCCGTTTTGAGTTACTACTCTTAGCAACTGAACCAGTATCAAATACCGAGGGGTTGCTATAAACACTAGTAAAGTACACATCAATAACATGTATATCAAATATAGCTTTGTTCACTTTGCCATCCTTCTTATCCACCAAATACTTGGGGCAGTTCCGCTTCTAGTGACCAGTCCCTTTGCAGTAGAAGCACTTAGTCTCAGGCTTAGGTCCAGACTTGGGCTTCTTCACTTGAGCAGCAACTTGCTTGCTGTTCTACATGAAGTTCCCTTTCTTTCCCTTTGCCCTTTTCTTGAAACTAGTGGTCTTGTTAATCATCAACACTTGATGCTCTTTCTTGATTTCTGATTTCATCATCATGAAAAGCTCGGGAATCGTTTACGTTATCCCTTGCATACTATAGTTCATCACGAAGTTCTACTAACTTGGTGATGGTGACTAGAGAATTCTGTCAATCACTATCTTATCTGGAAGATTAACTCCCACTTGATTCAAGCGATTGTAGTACCCAGACAATCTGAGCACATGCTCATTGCTTGAGCTATTCTCCTCCATCTTTTAGCTATAGAACATGTTGGAGACTTCATATCTCTCAACTCGGGTATTTGCTTGAAATATTAACTTCAACTCCTGGAACATCTCATATGGTCCATGATGTTCAAAACATTTTTGAAGTCCCGATTCTAAGCCGTTAAGCATGGTGCACTAAACTATCAAGTAGTCACCATATTGAGCTAGCCAAACGTTCATAACGTCTGCATCTGCTCCTGCAATAGGTGTGTCACCTAATGGTGCATCAAGGACATAATTCTTCTGTGCAGCAATGAGGATAAACCTCAGATCACGGATCCAATCCGCATTATTGCTACTAACATCTTTCAACTTAGTTTTCTCTAGGAACATATAAAAATTAAACGGGGAGCAGCATCGCAAGCTATTGATCTACAACATAGATATGCTAATACTACCAGGACTAAGTTCATGGTAAATTAAAGTTCAATTAATCATATTACTTAAGAACTCCCACTTAGATAGACATCCCTATAATCATCTAAGTGATCACGTGATCCATATCAACTAAACCATGTCCGATCATCACGTGAGATGGAGTAGTTTCCATGGTGAACATCATTTATGTTGATCATATCTACTATATGATTCACGCTCGACCTTTCGGTCTCAGTGTTCCGAGGCCATATCTGTTATATGCTAGGCTCATCAAGTTTAACCTGAGTATTCCACGTGTGCAACTGTTTTGCACCCGTTGTATTTGAACGTAGAGCCTATCACACCCGATCATCACGTGGTGTCTCAGCACGAAGAACTTTCACAACGGTGCATACTCAGGGAGAACACTTATACCTTGATAATTTAGTGAGAGATCATCTTATAATGCTACCGTCAATCAAAGCAAGATAAGATGTATAAAAGATAAACATCACATGCAATCATAATATGTGACATGATATGGTCATCGTCATCTTGTGCCTTTGATCTCCATCTCCAAAGCATCGTCATGATCTCCATCGTCACCGGCATGACACCATGATCTCCATCATCTTGATCTATATCAATGTGTCGTCACATGGTCGTCTCGCCAACTATTGCTCTTGCAACTCTTGCTATCGCATAGTGATAAAGTAAAGCAATTATTTGGCGCTTGCATCTTATGCAATAAAGAGACAACCATAAAACTTTTGCCAGTTGCCGATAACTTCAACATAACATGATAATCTCATACAACAACTTCTATCTCATCATGTCTTGACCATATCACATCACAACATGCCCTGCAAAAACAAGTTAGACGTCCTCTACTTTGTTGTTGCAAGTTTTACGTGGCTGCTACGGGCTGAGCAAGAACCGTTCTTACCTACGCATCAAACCACAACGATAGTTCATCAAGTTAGTGTTGTTTTAACCTTCTCAAGGACCGGGCGTAGTCACACTCGGTTCAACTAAAGTTGGAGAAACCGACACCCGCCAGCCACCTGTGTGCAAAGCACGTCGGTAGAACCAGTCTCGCGTAAGCGTATGCGTAATGTCGGTCTGGGCCGCTTCATCCCACAATACCGCCGAACCAAAGTATGACATGCTTGTAAGCAGTATGACTTGTATCGCCCACAACTCACTTGTCTTCTACTCGTGCATATAACATCTACGCATAAACCTGGCTCGAATGCCACTGTTGGGGAACGTAGTAATTTCAAAAAAATTCCTACGCACACGCAAGATCATGGTGATGCATAGCAACGAGAGGGGAGAGTGTTGTCCATGTACCCTCGTAGACCGAAAGCGGAAGCATTAGCACAACACGGTTGATGTAGTCGTACGTCTTCATGATCCGACCGATCAAGTACCGAACGCACGGCACCTCCAAGTTCAGCACACATTCAGCCCGATGATGTCCCTCGAACTCCGATCTAGCCGAGTGTTGAGGGAGAGTTTCGTCAGCACGACGGCGTGGTGACGATGATGATGTTCTACCGACGCAGGGCTTCGCCTAAGCACCGCTACAGTATTATCGAGGTGGACTATGGTGGAGGGGGGCACCGCACATGACTAAAAGATCAAACGATCAATTGTTGTGTCTCCAAGGGGTGCCCCCTCCCCGTATATAAAGGAGTGGAGGAGGGGGAGGGCCGACCCTCTCTATGGCGTGCCCTAGGAGGAGTCCTACTCCCACCGGGAGTAGGATTCCCCCCTTCCAAGTAGTAGGAGTAGGAGTCAAGGAAAGGGGAGAGAGAAGAGAAGGAAGGAGGGGGCGCAGCCCCTCCCCCTAGTCCAATTCGGACTAGGCCTTGGGGGCGCCCAGCCTCTCCTCTCTCTTTCCCCTAAAGCCCAATAAGGGCCATATACTCCCCGGCGAATTACCGTAAATCTCCGGTACTCCGAAAAATACCCGAATCACTCGGATCCTTTCCGATGTCCGAATATAGTCGTCCAATATATCGATCTTTACGTTTCGACCATTTCGAGACTCCTCGTCATGTCCCTAATCTCATCCAGGAATCCAAACTACCTTCGGTACATCAAAACACATAAACTCATAATATAACCGTCATCGAACTTTATGCGTGCGGACCCTACGGGTTCGAGAACAATGTAGACATGACCGAGACACGTCTCCGGTCAATAACCAATAGCGGAACCTGGATGCTCATATTGGCTCCCACATATTCTACGAAGATCTTTATCGGTCAAACCGCATAACAACATACGTTGTTCCCTTTGTCATTGGTATGTTACTTGCCCGAGATTCGATCGTCGGTATCTCAATACCTAGTTCAATCTCGTTACCGGCAACTCTCTTTACTCGTTCCGTAATACATCATCCCGCAACTAACTCATTAGTTGCAATGCTTGCAAGGCTTATAGTGATGTGCATTACCGAGTGGGCCCAGAGATACCTCTCTGACAATCGGAGTGACAAATCCTAATCTCGAAATACGCCAACCCAACAAGTACCTTTGGAGACACCTGTAGAGCACCTTTATAATCACCCAGTTACGTTGTGACGTTTGGTAGCACACAAAGTGTTCCTCTGGTAAACGGGAGTTGCGTAATCTCATAGTCATAGGAACATGTATAAGTCATGAAGAAAGCAGTAGCAACATACTAAACAATCGAGTGCTAAGCTAACGGAATGGGTCAAGTCAATCACATCATTCTCCTAATGATGTGCTCTCGTTAATCAAATAACAACTCTTTGTCCATGGTTAGGAAACATAACCATCTTTGATTAACGAGCTAGTCAAGTAGAGGCATACTAGTGACACTTTGTTTGTCTATGATTCACACATGTATTATGTTTCTGGTTAATACAATTCTAGCACGAATAATAAACATTTATCATGATGTAAGGAAATAAATAATAACTTTATTATTGCCTCTAGGGCATATTTCCTTCATTCTTTGGCTTGCTTGCAGAGGCCTCAGCAGTGGTAACAGCAGCAGCAGAGTCTTCATTAAATTTCCTCACTGCTTCCTTAGACATTTTGGCTAGTTTGGCCTGGCGCTTCGCCCATACATTAGGATAGTCCTCACCACGCTTGAGGCTGGTGGGATCTGCTTCTTGGCCAGGTGCCAATGGAGGTCTTGGGCATGGAGGATTTTGAGCGAATTTCTTCATATACTTGGGAGTAACATACCTGTACTCCCTCCATTCCCGTGCCCATCTCCTCTCTATTCTTTGAATACGCACCTTGCGCTGATTTTTTTCCTCCTTGCCAAGTTTGGCCTCATCAGGAGTGCAATAATCCTTGTATATGTCATCAGGGATCTCGAAAGCAGTATTGACCTCAGGCCTCTTTCCTCCCTTCTGTGGCTTTTTACCGTCAGCCATTTTCTTCAGCTGAGGAATATGAACAACAGAATTTTCTAAAGAGGTATGCAACTTTTCTTCGAGGAAGGCTGCAAATGAGTTAAGTTGATGAGAACCTAGTGATTCAGCAGCGGACATGAGTACCTGTGAACAGAGTATAGTTGCGAGGAATTTGGAGAGGTCATATGCGTTCTCAGAAGTTTTTCAAAAAGAACAAGTTTGAGGAATTTGACCAGATGAGTCTTGAAGAATTTCACTAAGCGTTCTTTGTCTTAAGTTCCAGAGTTGTACAGATCGAAAATCCACACAATTGAGGAATCTTGAAGAAATATGTTGCTTAGAGAAACGGATCAAGAACAGATGACATGTGAGGTGTTTAGTGTGTGAAGATTTGAAGAATAGAACACCTTTGAAGATTTTGTAGAAAACACTTGAATCAAAGAGGGCAGTAAAAGTAACTTTTAATTACCCTTGATGAATAACACGACGAACTGGGAAGTGTAGATGTGAAGCTCGTCAGTTTAGATCTTCCACGCCCTAACTTGGCAGAGGAAGACAGCTACGGCGGCGGCGGAGTGAAGAAATCCGCAGCCGGCGCGAGTACGACGGCGACGAGGTCGAGGCAGTGAAGCTCTTCCTCACCGGCGACGATGGAAGTAGCGGCGGCGCTAGGGTTTGAGAAGCTCGAGCGCGAAAGAGAATGAGTGGAGTAAAAACGAAGTGAGGAAGGGGAGGGGGTATATATAGCCAAGGTGAAAAACTGTTCACCCGAAGAAATTGGACGAACGTGCCCCTGACCCTTCTCATTCGCTTGACATGTGTCACCCACGTACCGAGAGGTGGCGATCATGTGAGATCGTGGGTGAATAGATAAGTATTATCGAGGGATGCGGAACGGTTTAGGCGACAACAGCCGAAAATTGAGATAAGATAAGTTTTAAAGTTCCGTTCGCAAATTCTTCAGCTGACAAGGACACAGTGAAGATTTTGAACGAGTTTCAAATAGAACGCACATGAAGAATTTGTGAATAGACTAGGTTGAATTTAGCATAGAGGGGGAAGGGTCCGATCACATTCACTTAGTA
The DNA here is from genome assembly GCF_018294505.1 of Triticum aestivum. Taxonomy (NCBI): domain Eukaryota; kingdom Viridiplantae; phylum Streptophyta; class Magnoliopsida; order Poales; family Poaceae; genus Triticum; species Triticum aestivum. The sequence continues at coordinate 485,654,902 of NC_057802.1, read as the reverse complement.
GAAAAGGCAACTTGAAGAAATAGCAATAAGTGAATGTTGTAGAGGACATAAACTCACATATATATATATAGCCAATGAAGAAAAACTATGGAAATAGTGAAGACAATGCAAAGTAGAAGAAAATGAACAACTCAGGAATTTCAAAAACTGAGGAAAAACTCAAATTGAAGATTTTTCAACTTTTGGTGGTGGCGTAACCCACCGTATAAGAATGATGATTTCAGACACCGTGTACAATTGTCGTAGGGTTCTGAGAATCAAATTCTTCATTAATTTCTTCACACTTAGAGTGTTAGTCTTCATTGATTGAAGAAAAACGTTTCTTCATGTGTTGCACATCTAAGTCATCAAGTTTGCATAAGTGTTAGGATGAGTGTCCTTTTCAAAGAACATTCAAAGATTCTAGGATATTTAGCTCACACCGCAACTTGCTAAATCTCTTCTCATCCAAGGGCTTTGTGAAGATATCAGCTAGCTGTTCTTTAGTCCGTACATGCTCAATAGAGATGTCGCCCTTCCACACATGATCACGAAGAAAATGATGACGAATTTGAATGTGCTTTGTCTTCGAGTGCTGAACTGGGTTGTGAGGAATCTTGATTGCACTCTCATTGTAATTGTAGAGAGGCACATTCTTCATGTTGACGCCTTAGTCCTTGAGAGTTTGTTTCATCCACAGCAATTGAGCACAGCAAGAACCAGCAGCAATGTACTCAGCTTCAGCAGTAGAGACACGCAGTTCTGTTTCTTCGAGGACCAACAGACCAAATATCATCCGAGGAAATGGCATGTGCCTGATGTTGACTTGCGGTCCACACGATCACCAGCATAGTCAGAGTCTGAATATCCCATGAGATCAAAAGCCGAGCCCTTGGGGTACCATAATCCAAGTGTTGGTGTGTGAGCTAGATATCGAAGAATATGTTTCACAGCTTTATGGTGTGATTCCTTCGGTGTAGCTTGAAATCGGGCACACATGCAAACACTAAGCATAATATCTGGCCTAGATGCACATAAATACAATAAAGAGCCAATCATGGAGCGGTATACCTTTTGATCGAAGTCAGTACCATTTTCATCAGTGCATAGGTGGCCATTTGTGGGCATAGGAATTTTGACACCTTCGCAATCTTGCATGCCGAATTTCCTCAGTACATCCTTGAGGTATTTCTCCTGACATATGAATATGCCATTGCGCTGTTGATGAATTTGAGACCTAAGAAGAATTTCAATTCTCCCATCATAGACATTTGATATTCTTCACTCATCATATAGGCAAATTCATCACTGTAACGTTGGTCAGTACAGCCAAAAATTATATCATCAACATATATTTGGCACACAAACAATTCACCATCATAAGATTTAGTGAAAAGAGTTGGGTCGAGTGAACCGGGTTTGAAGCCTTTCTTCATGAGGAATTCCTTCAAAGTATCATACCACGCCCGAGGGGCCTGCTTGAGGCCATAGAGGGCCTTATTGAGTCTGAAGACTTTGTCAGGATGCTTTGGATCTTCAAAACCTAGGGGTTGAGAAACATATACTTCTTCCTCAAGCTTACCATTGAGGAATACACTTTTCACATCCATTTGATATAAAGTGATATCATGATGGTTAGCATAAGCAAGTAATATGTGAATAGCCTCAAGTCTAGCAACAGGTGCAAAAGTTTCATCGAAATCAATTCCTTCAACCTGTGTGTAGCCTTGAGCTACAAGTCGTGCCTTATTCCTCACCACAAGGCCATTTTCATCTTGCTTGTTGCGGTAGATCCTCTTTGTGCCAATGATATTGTGCTTGCGAGGATCTGGACGATTAACCAGTTCCCAGACGTTGTTGAGCTCGAACTAATGTAATTCTTCTTGCATAGCTTGAATCCACTCAGGCTGCCGAAATGCTTCATCTACCTTAGTGGGCTCTGTGATAGAGATGAAAGCAAAGTGCCCACAAAAGTTAGACAAATGTGAAGCTCTTGAGCGTGTGAGAGGACCTGGAATGTTGATGTCACTGATGATTTTCTCAATCTGAACTTCATTTGCAACGCGAGGATGAGCGGGTTGTTGTTGAGGAATTTGATCAGCATTTTCTTCAGGTGCATCAGCATGACGTTCTTCATGTTCTCGAATGATTTCTTCAACAGATTCTTCGGTAGGAATGACATCCGCAGTAGCCTTGAACTTGATAGTTTCCTCAGGTGATTGTTCATCTAACACAGAAGGTAGGTGCTCTCTTTGCGAGCCATTAGTTTCATCGAACCGCACATCTACAGTTTCAACAACTTTGTGGTGGACGTTGTTCAAGACTCTGTAGGTGTGCGAGTCCTTTCCGTAAGCAAGCATAAAACCCTCATGTGCTTTCGGTGCAAATTTAGAGTTGTGATGGGGATCTCTAATCCAACATTTAGCACCGAAGACTTTGAAATAACTCACATTGGGTTTCTTGTCAGTGAGGAGTTCATAAGCAGTCTTCTTGAAGAATTTGTGAAGATATACCCTGTTGATGATGTGGCACGCAGTATCAATTGCCTCAATCCAGAAACGGCGAGGCGTCTTGTACTCATCAAGCATAGTGCAAGCCATCTCAACAAGAGTCCTGTTCTTGCGCTCCATGACGCCATTCTGCTGAGGACTATAAGGAGCAGATAACTCATGAGTAATACCAAGTTCATCAAGATAGTCATCAAGACCAGAATTCTTGAACTTAGTTCCATTGTCACTTCTGATGTGCTTGATCTTCACTGTTGGAGCTATGCCCTAGAGGCAATCATGTGATGATGATATTTCCATATGTATTCATGAGTCCTTTGTATTGTCCTTGAACAACACCAATGATATGTATCAATAAGTATGTGACTTGTTTGTGGAACTATGTATCGTATGATGATTGTTTTAATGGTCCCTAGTTGATAAGGTTATGCGGACACATATCCTTGACTAGTATACGACTCGGTTGATGACTATGTTTCACAAGTCATGTGCATGGAGATGCTAAACCGATAGTATGGGCTCGGGGATGGAGATCACCGAGCCGGACAGACCCACTTTGAGACGCAGCGAGATATAGTCATCTGTTAGTCTCAAGTGCAATGTCTATGCCATGTCCTAGACCTGAGGTCCTCGCATGTTCTCGGGATGAGGATCGACTCACTTAGGGTCTATCAAACGCTACTCCGTAACTGGGTAGTTATAAAGGTAGCTTTCAGGTGAGTCGTGAGACATGCCGCGAGACATGGTTGACCAAGATGGAATTTGCCCCTCCTATTTGGAGAGATATTCTCTAGGCCCTCTTGAGTGATCAGATTCGGAAAGCATGGCCATGCGACTTGGGTTAAGTGTTAACCCAGTTCGGGAATCTGTATCATGGTTTCGAGAAGAGAGGTCGAGCTAACACAAGGGTGACAAGTACTCGCCTTGAGCTCGACAACAAATATCTTGAGGCAAAAGGAATGTTGCATATGCCACATTGTTGAGGTTCGTTAAACGACTTTACGCCCACATGGGAGTTGGCACGTTCTGCTAGGAGCCGCTACCAACTATCGACTCTGGTCGTGTCCATGTGTACGCGAACCTATAGGGTCGCACACTTAAGGGGCTGCAGCCCATTCGGATTGGATCTGAGTGGAAAATGGATGTGGACTCCTAGTGGGCTCAAGTGTTGAGCCCACCTCGGAGGTCTATATAAAGGGGAGTGGGCACACCACTTAGGGTTGATCGGATTGAACCCTGGTTAGCCACAGCCACTCCCCATGCCCATGCCGCGCGACCGGACCTAGCAGTCCGCCGCTCGACGCTGCTCCCCGTACGTGTGGATACCTTGGAGGCATCGCATCTGCGGTGCTTGGACGAACCGTTCGAGGGAACCGCGAGGTGCCGTTCACGGGAGATCACCGTTCACGGGTCTTCGCTGTTCGCGGGAGATCGGCAATGTGAGGAGGAGACGGCCCGGGAGATCAGCTACACGCATCACGAACTCTACTTCCGCTGTGGTGACTACGCGTCTAGTGGTAAACCCGATCCCGTGATCTATTTCCAGCAGCATGATCTTGGGTGCGCGGTAGAAAATTTTATTTGGCGCTAGCATAGCGTACCGCGTGTTCCGACATTCACACCAAAGTTGGTTGAAGCCCTCGAGGAAAATCGTTTGAAGACTTCCTGCACCTCATGTTTGTAAGTGACAGTATGCACCCATGTGTAACGAGAGTAATCATCAACAATAACAAAGCCATATAGAGATGCATTATTTGTAACTGCTGAATAATGATTAGGACCAAAGAGATCCATGTGAAGCAATTCAAATGATCGAGTGGAAGTCATGATAGTCTTCACTGGATGTTTGGCCTTGGTCATCTTTCCAGCTTCACAGGCTCCGCATAGGTGATCCTTGAGGAATTTGACATTCTCAACGCCAATGACATGCTTCTTCTTCGCGAGCGTGTGCAGATTCCTCATGCCTGCATGACCAAGTCGTCGATGCCATAGCCAACCTTCTGAAGCTTTTGCAAGTAGACATACGGCTGGTTGAGGTCCTGTAGAGAAATCAACAATATACAAGTCTCCTCTCCTAAAGCCTTCGAAGACTTTGGAATTGTCAGCTTCCATGATCACAACACAACAATACTTTCCAAAGACAACAACCATATCAAGATCACAAAGCATTGATACATACATGAGGTTGTATCCTAAGGACTCGACAAGCATGACTTTGTCCATGTGTCGATCCTTTGAGATCGCAACCTTACCTAGACCCAATACCTGACTTTTGCCTTTGTCAGTAAAGATGATATGCTTTAGATGCGATGGAGATAAGGGAACATCCATCAATAGATTCTTGTCACCAGTCATGTGATTTGTACATCCACTATCGAGGACCCACTCATTGGCTTTGGGTTGATCATCCTGCAGATGAATTAGTGCAGCTTATGAACTCATATACTTCATCAGTGAAGAATATGACATCAATTTCATCAGATCGATTTCATCAAGCAATAGAACAGATAAAGCAGTATGAGGACATGAGAAATGAGGATTCATTTCATCATGATTAGCCTGCGTCCTTTCAGGCATTTTCAGGTCTCCAGCAAATTCTTCAGACGTTTAAGCACGTCTGGAGACCTGACCCTGCATAAGAGATTAGTTCTTTTTCTTCACCACCCACATCCGAAGGGGTGGCAAAGAGTTCATCACTATGCGAGCTCCATATGAGAAAGGTGGCATAGAAGCTAGTCCACTTTGTTTCACATAAAAGGAGTTAGGGTAAGCATATGAATAAGCAGAGAAATTCTTCGAGGACTTATGAACATAATGGTTTGAAGAATAATGCACATATTCATAGCCCTTAGCTCTTCCCTGCGAAACAGAGGTGTTAGCACGATGATGTTCATGTGAGGACTTTGATCCTTTTGAGGAATTTGATCCACGTGAGGAATTTGGTCCGTATGAGGACTTGGATCCATATGAAGAACTTGGTCCATATAAAGAATTTGATCTGGGGTTCCTATTCTTCACAGGTGGTGTCATGATGACATTCACCTGAAGACTTTCAAGGCACCTTTTGGGAACCCAGATTTTCCTCACAGGGGAACCGTTCCTGCAGTTAGTGCCAACATATCTAGCAAATACTTCACCATTCTGATTTTTGAACAGTTTATAGTTGGAGTTAAATGACTCATCAGAAGAATGAGGAGATTCACATGTAAAGCCAGATAAAGTAGATGGATCTACTAGAGGTCCCTTTGCAGCAACCCATGAGGTTTTGGGGTACTGCACAGGCTTCCAATATGTTCCATCAGCATTGATTTTCCTCTCAAAGGCAATACCCTCTTTCCTAGGGTTCCTGTTGAGGATCTCCTTTTTAAGCACATCACAAAGAGTCTGATGCCCTTTGAGGCTTTTGTACATGCATGTCATGTACAATTCCTTCAGCCCTGCATCATCAGTGATACTAGCAATGTCCTCAGATGAGGAATTAGTGATAGCAGAGACAGGTGAAGAACTTGTAGCATTAGAAGCATTTGAACATTCAGGTGAAGAATTAGCAGATTCTCGTTTAATGCACTTCAAACATGGAGGAATGAATTCTTCCGGAGTAGCGCTGATTTGTTGATCAAGTAATGAATCGCGCTCCTTCTGAAGATCTTCATACTCACTCTTAGCTTTTCAAGATCTTGCTTTCTTTGAAGAAATTCATAAGAAAGCTTCTCATGATCAGATAAGAGGGTGTTATGATGACCTTGATGTTGGGGAACGTAGTAATTTCAAAAAAATTCCTACGCACACGCAAGATCATGGTGATGCATAGCAACGAGAGGGGAGAGTGTTGTCCACGTACCCTCGTGGACCGAAAGAGGAAGCGTTAGCACAACGCGGTTGATGTAGTCGTACGTCTTCACGATCCGACCGATCCAAGTACCAAACGTATGGCACCTCCGAGTTCAGCACACGTTCAGCTCGATGACATCCCACGAACTCCGATCCAGCAGAGCTTCATGGGAGAGTTCCGTCAGCACGACGGCGTGATGATGGTGATGATGTTGCTACCGACGCAGTGCTTCGCCTAAGCACCGCTACGATATGACCGAGGTGGAATATGGTGGAGGGGGGCACCGCACACGGCTAAGAGATCAAGAGATCAATTGTTGTGTCTAGAGGTGCCCCCTGCCCCTGTATATAAAGGAGAAAGGGGGGAGGAGGGCGCGCCAAGGGGGGAGTCCTACTCCACTACAAAAAAAGACACATCTGTGACATTTTGGGCCGAACGAAAAAAAATTGTGTCATACTTATGACACTTCTATGACGATAATTGTGACAAAACCCGGTATCATCATAGATGTGGTGGGGTCCTACTTCTATGACAAAAAATCATGACAGAAAATGGGCTTTTCGTCCTGGGCGGGTCGGAGACGCAGCTGCATGACATTCTTTGGGCCGTCCATGACGGAAAAAACCGTGGTAGAAGCGAGGGCGAGGAAAATATCGGGGTGTTCCCAGTTACGGTGGGTGGTCGGGGCCGAGCGATGCGCGTTTCTCTCGTACTCGCACGCGCATGGGTGCGAGGCGTTGGGCTCTAACTGAACCCGAGCGATTGCACTGCGGGCTATGCGCTACTGAACCCAAGCGATCGATCGATGGCTGTTAACTGAACCCAATCGAGCGATTCCTTCACAACTGCTGCTAACTGAAGCCGATCGATGCTACCTCTGAATGAACAGTGAGTGTTGCTGGGGGGTTTGGATGAACAGTTCCCGGTGGGGTGGATGAACAGGACCCCGTGGTGTTGCCTCTGGATGAACAGGACCCCGATCGATCGAGCCGGTGGGGGCTGGATGAACAGGACCCCGTGGAGGGCAGGATGAACAGGACCACCCCATGGAGGGCAGGATGAACAGTAGACGGTGGAGGGCTGGATGAACAGTAACCGGTGGAGAGGGCTAGTTGAACAGTAGCCGGTGGAGTAGCGCGTGGTGAGGCTGGATGAACAAGAGCCCGTGGATGAACAGTCGCAGGTGGAGGCTGGAGGAGGTCGACGGTGGATGAACAGTAGCCCATGGAGGCTGGAGGGGGTCGACGGTGGAGATGAACAGTATCCCGTGGAGTCCCGTTTTGCGGTACGCCACACCCCTCCCGATCAACAGGACCCCCGTTTCGACCGTAGCGCTCCAACACAAGTCTGTTTCCTCCGTTTTGCGGTACGCCACACCCCTGCCGATCAACAGGACCCCCGTTTCGACCATAGGAGGTCCGTTTCCTCCGTTTTGCGGTACGCCAGACCCCTCCCGATGAACAGGATCCCGTTTTGAACGTGGTCGGTCGAACACAGGGCCGTTTCCTCCGTTTTGCGATACGCCAGGCCTCGTTTCCATCGGCTGTTCCGTCCAAGCCCTCCCGATGAACACGATGACGCATTCCATTCCGACCCAGCCGGTTGGCTCCCCATGAACACGACGACAACGCTGTTTCTCCGTTCCGACCCAGCCATGTACACGAGCCCTGGCCGTATGTATGCGCGAGTAGGCGTTCGAGACCCTGCCCGTATGTACGTACGTGGCCGTATTTTCTTTCTTGCACACTGGCCGATGTACGTACGTATACATGCTATGTGCGCGCCTCTACATCGACCAGTATGTACGTACACGTTCGTGAGTAGAATGAGAACGCTACGTACGCTTCGACCAGGTGGGTCCTGACTGTCACGCACTTCCTTGCCTGCGAAGATGTAGCTGGTGGGTCCCAGCTGTCAGGGGGGGCGAATCGTTTTTGTTTTTGCCCGGACGTACTTCCTTGCGTGCGAAGATGTAGCTGGTGGGTCCCAGCAGTCAGGGGGAAATGTTTTTTTCGTGAAATACGGTGGCCCGTCCGGTGGGTCCCTGCTGTCAGGTGGAGGAATAATTATTTTGCACGTAATAAGGAGGCACTTCCTTGCTGCGGTCATGGACCCAGCTGTCAGCCTCTCCACGTACAGTCCACGTCCGATGGAAGCCGTTCCTTGACCACGTTGACCACGCCGCGCCGAGAGCACCAGGGCGGTGGACGACGGCGAGGCCTAGGAAGGGGACGACGCGGAGCCGGGGAAGACGCGGCAGTGGATGCCCACGTGTAGAGGAGTATGAGGGTTCACTGGTTCGCTGCGGTGTGAGGCTGCCGTCGCCACAGAATAACAGGGGGTGTGGGTGAGTAGAGGGATGGCCTGGCCAGCGGTGGGAGTAGAGGGGCGGTGAGGCCTCCGCCGCATCGCAGCCGGCCACGGGAGGTAGGAGCACGAGGCACGACCGGCACTGGTTTGGGCGGCTGGAGCAAGAAGACCAGAGGTTGAAGAAGCACTACGGCCGTTGGATGGACATCGTACGGTCACTGGAGCTAGAATCGTGCATATTGACTAAGTTTACAAAGCCCTCCGTCCCCGTCAACTTAGTAGGCCCACAAGTCAGCCTGCCACTATACTGGGTCCCAGCTAGCAGGGGGGGTATTCATTTTTTTTTGTGCGTAATAAGGAGGCACTTCCTTGCGTGCGAAGATATAGCTGGTGGGTCCAAGCAGTCAGCGGCGGTAACGTTTTTTCACGAAATACAGAGGCCCTTTCAGTGGGTCCCAGATGTCAGGTGGAGGAATCATTATTTTGCGTGTAATAAAGAGGCATTTCCTTGCGTGCGGCCGTGGACCCAGCTCTCAGCCTCTCCACGTACAGTCCACTTCAGATGCATGTCGGTCGTTGACCACGTTGACCAGGCCGCGCCGAGAGCACCAGGGCGGTGGACGACGGCGAGGCCTAGGAAGGGAACAACACGGAGGCAGGGAAGACTCGGCAGTTGTTTCCCACACGGAGGGGAGTACGACTGTACGAGGGTTTACTGGTTCGTCTGCCGTCGCCGGAGAATAACAACAGGTGTGGGTGAGTAGAGGGATGGCTAGGCCAACGATGGGGGTACGGTGGGGCGGTGAGGCCTGCGCGGCAGCACAGTCGGCCGCGGGGAGGAGAGAGCAGGCAGTCCCGCCGGCGCTTCTTTGAGCAGCTGGAGCAGGAAGAGCAGAGATTGAAGAAGCACGACGACCGTTGGATGCACATCCAACAGTCACTGCTTGTGCGTCAACCTTTTTTTTAGGAAAGCCTCAAATCTGTGGAAAACATCATACGGCCCATCTGCCATTATTTCTAATAATTTATAGCCCATTTGCTAATTCTTAAGGTTTTTTTTGGAGCCCATATTCTTTTTGTTAGCATTACAGCCCATATTGTGGCCACGGTTAAAAAATTATACAAAATTTGCATATTTCGGTGCGGTCCGGACTGTTTTTAATCCCGAAATTTCGAGCCACATTCAAACTGATTTTAAAAATAAATGTATATCAATATAAAATCCAACAACTTGTCCACGCACAAAAATCAATACAATTTAAAATCTTGAAATGAAAAAAAGAATTTTGAAACTAATTGTCGGTTTGATGTGTTTTAAAAATGTACAGCCCATTTCTCATTACTGATAGGACATTTTCCGAATGAAGCTCTCCTCATCTTGAAAGATTTGCAGCCCAACAGGCCTGACAAAGCGACTTACTTGGCAAATCACAAAAAACTGGGCTGTGGCCGTGGACCCAGCTATCAGCCTCTCCACGTACAGTACTCTTCTGATGGAAGTCGGTCGTTGACCACATTGACCACACCGCGCCGAGAGCACCAAGGCGGTGGACGACGGCGAGGCCTAGGAAGGGGACGACACGGAGCCGAGGAAGACGCGGCAGTGGATGCCCACGCGGAGAGGAGTACGAGGGTTCACTGGTTCGGCTGCGGTGTGAGGCTGCCGTCGCCGCAGAATAACAAGGGGTGTGGGTGAGTGGAGGGATGGCCTGGCCAGCGGTGGGAGTAGTATGGGGGCGGTGAGGCCTCTACGGCAGCACAGCCGGCCACGGGATGCAGGAGCAGGCGGCACGACCGGCGCTGCTTTGGGCGGCTGGAGCAAGAAGACCAGAGGTTGAAGAAGCACTAAGGTCGTTGGATGGACATCGTACGGTCACTGGAGCTAGAATCGTTCATATTGACTAAGTTGAAAAAGCCCACCGTCCCCGTCAACTTAGTAGGCCCACTGAGGGAGTCCTGGACTAAGGGGTCCTCGGGCGTCCGGGCAGTTATCTGTTGGGCCAGACTGATGGGCTTTGAAGACATGAAGACCGAAGACTATACCCGTGTCCGGATTGGACTCTACTTGGCGTGGAAGGCAAGCTAGGCGACCGATTATGAAGATTTCCTCCTATGTAACCCACTCCATGTAACCGTAGATCTCTTCGGTGTCTATATAAACCGGAGGGCATAGTCCGGATAGGACAGATTCATTACCATATACTCATAGGCTAGACTTCTAGGGTTTAGCCATTACGATCTCGTGGTAGATCAACTCTTGTAACACTCATATTCATCAAGATCAATCAAGCAGGAAGTAGGGTATTACCTCCATAGAGAGGGCCCGAACCTGGGTAAACATTGTGTCCCCCGTCTCCTGTTACCATCGATCCAAGACGCACAGTTCGGGACCCCCTACCCGAGATCCGCCGGTTTTGACACCAACATTGGTGCTTTCATTGAGAGTTCCACTGTGCCGTTGACGAAAGGCTCGATGGCCCCTTCAATCGTCAGTAATGGCGTCGTTCAGGGAGAGACTTTGTGTTCGGCGGCTTCGTACTGCGGGCCAACTCACTTGGCCATCTGGAGCAGGTCGATAGCTACGCCCGTGGCCATCAGGTCAGATTTGGAAGCTTGAACTACGTCGCGGATATCCGTGGAGACTTGATCTTCGATGGATTTGAGACCGCGGTGATCGCTCTCCTTCTCGCCGATGAACATGACCTAAATCTGTCATCGGAGCACACCCAGGAGATGGATCCTGTTGCTGCAACGGCCTCAGTACCAAAGCAGATTGCGCCCTTCGAGGCCATAAAGTCCGCGGCGTTGGAGCCGCACACGGACTCGACAGCCTGCAATGCTTGCGTCAACGGAACCCCGAACTCGTTTCCGGCTGCACGTTCCGGACCGGATACACCTGCGGACACCGAGCTGGATCGGTTGTTGATTTTCGAATTTAGCGCTGCAGACGTCTTCCAGCATTTGCCTTTGGGTGACGTGCTAAATTCTTTGAAGAACTTGTCCTTGGAGGAAGACTCACAGCTGAACTATGTTCGGTTCGAGCTAGAGGCGGACGATGAGGAATTTTGCTTCCCACCCACCACCCATCATAGCCACCGTCGACGACTTAACCGACATGCTTGACTATGGCTCCGAAGACATCACCGGTATGGACGACGATGCCGACAATGAGCAAGGCCAAGACCCACCATTCACTGGACGTTGGACGGCCACCTCTTCGTACGACGTATACATGGTTGATACACCCAAAGGATCTGGCGACGACAAAGAAGAGCCAGATAAGAATAAACCTTCTGAGACGCAGTCCAAACGCTGGCGCCCCAAACGCCGTTCTAAGCCTCGCCGCTCAAAAGACAGCAACACTGGTACCGGAGAAAATAGCACTCCGGGCGATGCCGAAAACAATGAAGACCCTGTCGGTACTGTATCCGAACAGGAGGAACATGAGGACAGACAAGACAACCCTGATGAGCAGGCTATAGAGGACGACTCGGGGGGACGATAGTTACCATCCACCCTCCAAAGAGGAGACAAGCCTCGGCAACGAATATTTCATCGTGCCTGAGGACCCTCTGGAACAGGAGCGCTTTAAGCTTCAACTCATAGTCACCGCAAGGAGCCTGAAATAGAAACAGCAGCAGCTTCAAGCTGAACAAGATCTGCTCGTCGACAGATGGACTGACGTCCTGACAACGGAAGAAAACAGCCTCAAGCGCCCAGCCAAGAGCTACCCGAAATGCAGACTGCTACCTCAATTCGATGAGGAGGCACCAGAGCACACATCTCCCTCGCGCAATGCGGAACGACCACCACGTGGTCGAGACAGGGCGGCCGACCGACCACCACGCGGTCGGGATAAAGCGGCAACTCAGGCCGAACAGCAGCCTGCCCAACCGCCCCGCAAAAATAAAGACGGAAGAGTCCGGGGTCACACGTATGACCTCCGGCAGACCCTGGACCGTAGAGCAGGACATACAAGATCGATCTACGGATCACGAGGACGTGCCCCGAGGCATGAAGACGGCTACCTATTCGGACGTGACAAACCTAACCCTGCCCGGTCCGAGCGCCGCAGACGGACTCCATCAGAGCTATGCCTAGACACGGCTCGGTACAGAGGTGCCGCACACCCTCTCTGCTTCACAGACGAGGTACTGGATCACGAATTCCCCGAGGGATTCAAGCCCGTCAATATCGAATCATACGATGGCACAACCGATCTCGCAGTGTGGATCGAGGATTTCATCCTCCACATCCACATGGCTCGAGGAGATGACCTCCACGCCATTAAATACCTCCCACTCAAGCTCAAAGGACCAGCTCGGCACTGGCTCAATAGCCTGCCTGAAAATTCTATCGGCAGCTGGGAGGACTTGGAAGAAGCTTTCCTAGACAACTTCCAAGGAACATATGTCCGGCCACCAGACGCAGATGATCTAAGCCACATAGTTCAACAACCTGGATAATCAGCCAGAAAATTCTGGACTAGGTTCCTAACCAAAAAGAACCAGATCGTTGACTATGCGGATGCCGAGGCCTTAGCAGCCTTCAAACATAGCATCGGTGACGAATGGCTAGCACGCCACCTCAGCCAAGAAAAGCTGAAGTCCATGGCAGCCCTCATGGCACTCATGACCCGCTTTTGCGTGGGAGAGGACAGTTGGCTAGCCCGTAGTAACAACACAGCCAGCGAGACAGGCCCCTCCGAGGCCAAGAATAGCACTGGCAAGCTCCGGCGCAATAGGCACAAACGCCGAAGCAATGACAACAACACCAATGACACCACAGTCAATGCCGGATTCAGTGGCTCCAAGTCCGGCCAACGGAAAAAGCCCTACAAAAGAAATAATGAAGGACCTTCCAGCCTGGACCGCATACTCGACCGTCCGTGCCAGATACACGGCACCCCGAACAAGCAAGCCAATCATACCAATAGGGATTGTTGGGTTTTCAAGCAGGCTGGCAAGTTAAATGCCGAAAACAAAGAAAAGGGATCTCAAAGTGAGCACGAGGATGAAGAGCCCCGGTAGCCGAACACTGGGGGGCAGAAGAAGTTTCCCCCTCAAGTCAAAATGGTGAACATGATATACGCTACACACATCCCCAAAAGGGAGCATAAGTGTGCACTCAGGGACGTCTACGCGGTAGAGCCAGTCGTACCCAAATTCAATCCATGGTCGTCATTTCCGATCACCTTTGATCGTCGAGACCACCCAACCAGTATCCGTCATGGCGGTTCGACCGCATTGGTCCTCGACCCAATCATCGACGGATTTCACCTAACGCGAGTCCTAATGGACGGTGGTAGCAGCCTCAACCTGCTCTATCAAGACACAGTTCGGAAGATGGGCATTGAACCCTCACGAATCAAACCAACAAAGACTACCTTCAAAGGAGTCATACCAGGCGTCGAGGCCCGCTGTACGGGCTCAATCACGCTGGAAGTGGTCTTCGGTTCTTCGGAAAATTTCTGAAGCGAGGAGTTAATCTTTGACATTGTCCCATTCCGCAGCGGCTACCACGCACTGCTCGGAAGAACAGCGTTTGCTAGATTCAACGCAGTGCCACACTACACTTATCTCAAGCTCAAGATGCCCGGTCCACACGGCGTCATAACAGTCAATGGTAACACGGAATGCTCCCTCCGAACAGAGGAGCACACCGCCTCCCTAGCAGCAGAGGTACAGAGCGGCCTTCTCAAACAGCACCATAGTGTGGCTGCCGAGCCCCTGTACACCGTCAAGAGGTTCTGAATTACACTGCAGCAGGATAGCAAGGCTCGTCAAGAGCTCAACTAGCAATTCGGCCTCCGTCCCAGTCCCGACGAAGCAGAGGCATTCGTACCACACGTACATAATTACGCACTCGAAATTCCATGGACATCGACAGAGGCACAAGCTAACCCGGGAACTACAGTTCGGCTAGACCGACCCCGGACACACTTTTTTCTTTCTATTTCAGGTTCATTTTCCCACGAGCCTGATCGCCAGCCCCTTCGAATGATCGGCATACAAAGGGCGCATGCAGCATAGGTGCGTAGGGTAACCTCCATACGTTCTTCTTCACGGTATTTTTACTTATTCCCTAGGACCTGCACACTGCTCCTTCTTGATCCCGGCATGTTAAATAGTCCGGGTGCTTATCGCACTATTTGTATAAGATACGCCTTGACGTATCCATTCAGTTATAATAAAAATTATTTGCGGCCCAGTTTCTGTGGTTTTCGCTTCTTACTTCATTTCATTTAGATCTGCTTATCAGCTACATCGGTACTCTTTTGTACATTTCATATTCGCCAGGGGCTGCTTTTCGCCCCATAACACGGCAACAAAGTCCGAACACTTCTTGTATACAAGTTCGGCACCCCGAATTTAGCATTATATGCATTGGCTCTGAATCATGTCTTTGGTCAATAGTTGGGTTGCCCGGCTCCTGTGCTTGCTACCCTATGTTCCGCTCCATCATCTAGGGTAGCAAAGGGAGAACTACTACGATTGTGCCATGGCCCTGACCGAATGAGCACCTCAGTAGAGAAAGCCGAAAACTGACTGTCATGATACGGCGAGAGCCGGTCAGCTGTTCAAGGGTTACAAAATCGTTGGAGATTTTTTTCCGCGTCACACGAACGGTCGGCACTTCCCGATCAGATGCTGACAGCACCCTGGCTTGGACCAGGGGCTACGCACTTGCTTAATTATAAAACTCCTATGGCTAAGTGAGGGCATTTAAGCTGTATAGTCTGATTGCCTTCTTCGTTGCGCTAAACAACTCCTTCAAGGACCATAAAATTGGATCAAGATTGTTTAGATCCCATCCCGAACACCTCCGTACTAATTATGTGAGGGTAGAAGCCGACGACTGGCCAACCCTCAGATTGCATATAACACGGCCGCACAGGAGGAAACAATTTAAAGCATAACGAAATTACATTACAAAACAAGCTTTGTCTTTATAATACAAGGCAAAGGACAACATGAATGTATTCATTCAAAAATAATGTCCTTTGAACATTGAGCTGCCACAAGTCGAGACCCTTCTATGACATCCGCAAAATATTTCTCGGGTGTGCGGTGCTCCTTGCCCTCCGGTGGCCCGCTGGCAACTTCAACAGCGTTCATCTTCGCCCACCACATCTTGCAAGGAGCGAAGGCCATACGGGCACCTTCAATACATGTAGAGCGCTTGACGACGTCCAGCCGCGGACGGGCTTCCATTAGGCGCCTCACGAGTCCGAAGTAGCTGTCGGGCATAGCTTCGGCTGGCCATAGCCGGATTGTCAAATCCTTCATGGCTAGTTCGGCCACCCGGACAGCTCCACTAGCTGCTTCAGCTGATCGGTGAAAGACACGGGATGCTCTGGCGCCGCATACTGCGCCCAGAATAGCTTCTTCGTAGAATCTCCTCCTTCGGATCGGTAGAACTCTGTAGTGTCTGATACGCTGCGTGGTAGATCCACAAAAGCTCCTAGGGAACTCCGAACCCGGGTTAGTAAAAGGTACTGCCTCTCCGCATACTTGCTTTACATCTTAAAAGCCTTACCCGCTGTCATTTTCCTGGCCTCTTGGATCTCCTGGATAACGGCCCGGGCCTCATTCCGCGCGGTCTCCGCACCCTGACGAGCCTTGGTGAGTTCGGCTTCTCGAGCCGACGCATCATTCTCCTAGGTCTCACATTTTTTCACTGCATCTTGGAGCTCTGCTGGATTTCCTTGACACGGGCCTCGAGCTTCTTACGGGCGGCTTGCTGCTGGACAGCCTTCTCCTCGGCCTCACCCAGGGCCTTCCTCAGGGCCTCGACCTCGGTCGCGGCTCCTGCATACATTTCGACATTACAGTCAATACACAGCGTCTCCTCTTTCCGAACACACAGCAAGACATTACTTACCTTGCTTCTCCTGCAACCGCACCCTAACCTTGCTGAGCTCGTTCTCGGTCCGCTCCAGCCTCTGCCTCAGTTCAGAGACTTCGGTAGCATGTGAGGTTGCGGCCAACAGCGACGCCTGCTTATGCACACATATCACGTTAGTCTCCTTCACTAGAGGATTGATCCTCTGTCCGGTTCCTCTTACCGAGCACCGGACAGCGTCTCAGGGACTACTGACTATATGGGGTTTTTTCTCTGTTATTTACCTCGAAACCTGTCAACAGGTTGCTGCAGGCTTCGTTCAGTCCACTCTTGGCGGACTGAACCTTCTCGATCACCGCGCTCATAAGAGCATGGTGCTTGTCCATAATGGGGGCGCCTCCATCAGGTTATCCGGCGCCCCTGGATGGACAGGGGCCACCGGTGGAAGCGGAGCACCCCCCCTCCTTCAAAGGGGGCTGCCCGCCCGACTCCGGAGCCATATGGGTCTCCAGAATCGTATCTGGCTGAGGGCCAAGCTGGATGCGGCCCTCTTCGCCAGTCTCCATGGGGATCGTACCCTCCATGTGTCCAGCAGTGGAGGCTTCGCCTCGCGGCGCCTCCCGAACAGCGTCCCGGGTTCCTTCCCGGCTCGGATCGGCCCTCCGGGACAGCGCCTCGGCGTCGTCCCCGGGCCCGGGGGAGTAAGCAGGCGGTGGTGACTGGCTCGCCATCTCCGACGGAGCCAACGAACTTCCAAACGAGTATCGCTGGATTAGGTCGCGGGCCGCACTGCAACAGTACGGTTAACTATGTCAAGATAATGGAGAGAAGGGGCTGGATATGCGCATAAATAAGCCATGTCACTTACGATGCGGCCTGGGGCTTTGTGCAAGGGCGTCGCTCCGGACTACTGTCAACGTCCCACGCGGCGTTGGCCGCCGGAACGTCCTTCCCCTTTTTAGGCGCCTCCGCCTCCAGATGTGTCGGAGCCGCCCTCTTCTTCTTCCTCTCCTCAGGAGGAGGATTGTTTTCTTCCTCCTCTTCCTCTCCCCCATCATTGTCATGGGGACAGAGGAATGAGTTTCGTCGTCTTTGGACGGCGCGTCCGAAGTACCCTTACGACGGAGGCCGCTCTTGGCCCCCTTTGGCTTCTTGGCCTTCTTCTCCGGTGCCTTATATGGCGCCGGTACTAGCATCTCCACCAAGCGCGGGATGACTGGTTCTCCGGGCAGTGGAGCCGGACACTGGATCCGCTTCGCCCTCTCCGTCCAGTCCTGAAGGAGCAATAACAAAGGCTCAGACATCATCCTTGAAACAATTAGGTTGAGGACTCGTTCGAAATGACATACCTTGCTGGCGGGGTGTGTCCAATCGTGACCATGGTCCGAATCCGTGGTCGGTGGTTTCTCATTGCCCTTGAAGAGCAATTTCCATGCGCCCTCGTGCGTAGTCTCGAAGAGCCTCACCAGGGTCCGATGCTTCTTGGGATTGAACTCCCACAGCGGCCGGCTTCGGCGCTGGCATGGAAGGATCCGGCGAACTAACATCACCTGGATCACATCAACGAGCTTGACGCTCTTGGTCACCATGCTCTGAACATGCATCTGCAGTGCTATTAGCTCGTCAGGCGAACACCAGTCCGGACACTTCTCGACCCAGGAGGTGAGTCGCATAGGAGCGCCGCGGCAGAATTCGGCAGCCGCGGCCCAGGAGGTGCCGCGTGGCTCTGTAACGTAGAACCACTGCTTCTGCCACTCCTTTACCGTATCCACAAAGGTGCCTTTGGGCCAAGAGACGTTGGACAATTTACTCACCATTGCCCCTCCGCACTCCGCGTGCTGGCCATCTACCACCTTCGGATTCACGTTGAAGACTTTGAGCCACAGTCCGAAGTGGGGGTCGATGCGGAGGAAGGCCTCGCATACGACGATAAATGCCGAAATGTTGAGGAAAGAATTCGGGGACAGATCGTGAAATCTACCCCGTAATAATACATTAGCCCGCGGACGAAGGGGTGAAGTGGAAACCCTAGCTCGCAGAAGAAATGGGGGATGAATACCACCCTCTCTGTGGGCTCCGGCGTGGGGACGATCTGTCCCTCGGCCGGCAGACGGTGGGCGATCTCTTTCGCCAAATATCCGGCCGCCCGGAGCTCAGTAATGTCCTCCTCCGTGATGAAGGAGACCATCCACTTGTCTTGACCACCGGATCCGGACATGGTTGCTGGGGTGGAAAGGAGATTGGAACTTGGGCGGTGGAGCTCAAGGTTGGGAAGGCAGAGACAGAGTGAAAGCGTGCGAAGAGGAAGGGGGAATCCTTATCTCCTTATAAAGGCAACAAATATTAAACGTCTCCTCACTCGCCTTGAGATTCGCCTATTCCCAAGGGTTGTGTAAACGGCACGGTTGGGTTACCCATGCCCGCATTGATGAGAATCCTGCTATAAGGGGACACGATCTCTGCTTTGACAAGACGTGCGAATGAAACCGCTTCCCGAGACGTGGGGCGACAGGCTAGCCAACAGTTGGAAATAATAACCGGGCAGGCATAATACAATGTCGTAAACAATTCTCAGCGGATGCGACTCGTATAAAATATATAAGTTCTCTCTGCGGTTGTACGTGGTGTGTAAAAGGTGCGGATACAATCATCGCATCAGAAGACTATCTTGGAGTTCAGAAAAGGGGGAACCCGCCTTGCAATGCCAAAGATAATCCGTGCGCCGGACTCCTCGTCATTGAAGCCAGGTTCAGGGGCTACTGAGGGAGTCCTAGACTAAGGAGTCCTCGGGCGTCCGGCCAGTTATCAGTTGGGCCGGACTGATGGGCTTTGAAGACATGAAGACCAAAGACTATACCCGTGTCCGGATTGGACTCTACTTGGCGTGGAAGGCAAGCTAGGCAACCGATTATGAAGATTTCCTCCTATGTAACCGACTCCATGTAACCCTAGATCTCTTCGGTGTCTATATAAACCGGAGGGCATAGTCCGAATAGGACAGATTCATTACCATATACTCATAGGCTAGACTTCTAGGGTTTAGCCATTACGATCTCGTGGTAGATCAACTCTTGTAACACTCATATTCATCAAGATCAATCAAGCAGGAAGTAGGGTATTACCTCCATAGAGAGGGCCCGAACCTGGGTAAACATTGTGTCCCCCGTCTCCTATTACCATCGATCCTAGACGCACAGTTCGGGACCCCCTACCCGAGATCCGCCGGTTTTGACACCGGCACCCACAAGTCAGCCTCCCACTATGGTGGGTCCCAGCTGGCAGGGGGTATTCATTTTTTTGTGCGCCATAAGGAGGCACTTCCTTGCGTGCAAAGATATAGTTGGTGGGTCTGACCTGTCAGCGGAGGGAATGTTTTTTTCACGAAATACAGAGGCCCTTCCGGCGGATCCCAGATGTCAGGTGGAGGAATCATTATTTTGCGCGTAATAAGGAGGCATTTCCTTGTGTGCGGCTGTGGACCCAGCTGTCAGCCTCTCCACGTACAGTCCACTTCCGATGGATGTCGTTCGTTGACCACGCCGCGCCGAGAGCACCAGGGTGGTGGACGACGGCGAGGCCTACGAAGGGAACGACATGGAGCCGGGGAAGACACGGCAGTGGCTGCCCACGCGGTGGAGAGTAAGAGGGTTGACTGGTTCGGCTGTCGTCGCCGGAAAATAACAGGAGGTGTGGGTGAGTAGAGGGATAGACAGGCCATGGATGTGAGTATATGATGGGGCCGTGAGGCCTGCCCGGTAGCACAGCCGGCCACGGGAGGCGGGAGCATGCGGTTCCGGCGGCGCTGGTTTGGGCGGCTGGGGCAGGAAGATCAGAGACTGAAGAAGCACGATTGCCGTTAGATTGACATCTGACGGTCTGACGCTGGTAGAGTCGATTGTTGA
This sequence comes from Triticum aestivum, assembly GCF_018294505.1. Classification (NCBI taxonomy): domain Eukaryota; kingdom Viridiplantae; phylum Streptophyta; class Magnoliopsida; order Poales; family Poaceae; genus Triticum; species Triticum aestivum. Next base: position 485,634,527 of record NC_057802.1, on the reverse strand, counting down.
CTAAGTTTTTTTTGATAAACCTTGTGTACGCACAAACTTAGTAGGCCCACAAGTCAGCCTCCAAATCTGTGGCAGACAACATAGAGTCTGTCGTGGTTTTGTCACGGCAGATGTCCTAGAGAAAGGACTTAGTCGTGGAGCCATCGCTACGGGTTAGCTTGAAGGGGTTAAAGCGGACAAGGGGCGCAAGAGAGTTTTATACTAGTTCGTCCCCTTCGATGAAGGTAAAAGCCTACGTCTAGTTGTGATGGAATTGATGGGGTTTCGATGACCAGGGAGCGAATACGCTTTGCCTGAGTCTCGAGTTGTTGTCTGTTGTCCCTGAACCGCCGTCGGGTCGTCCCCTTATATACATGGGTTGACGCCCGTCGGTTTACAGACTCCGAGGCCGGCTCATAATCGTGTCCGGCTCGGTCTCTACTACGCATATCTTACAACACAAGTTTACATCTCAATACCAGTTTGTGTCTACATGCCTTAAACCCGCTTTGGTCCCTGGGCCTTCATGAAGCGTCACCGTCTGTCTTCATGGGCTTCAGATACAGATGAACTACTTATGAAGTTAACCCGGCCTCTCCTGACCGGTTTACGCCAAATGGTAATATCCCCAACATTAGGCCCAGATTGATTTGAACGGGTTCATGTCAATCCTCAATACTTGAGAAAATTTCGTCTTCAACATCTTCACACAGTCTTGTAAACCGCCATGACATCATCTTCTAGGATCTTGGTAAACCGCCGTCACATCACTTGTCATTAACGAGCCTCCGAGAATCGAGGCGACATCATCACCTTATATCCAAAAATCCGGCTCCTCGATTTTCGCATCTGTCGTTTTATCTCCTTATAAATAGGGCCAGGGGGTCTTTCCAGTTTCCCCCTCGTGCCTCTTCGCTTCATCTTCATCCTCGCGACGCCCGAACCTTCGACCTCAGCCGCCGCCGTCAACATTCGACTGCTGCACCAACCTTGGCTGCTGCATCGACCTGAACGTACCAGAGCTCCTCCGCGCACCGCCGCTGCTCAACAGCATCCGTAAGTCTCCCCTTTCTCTTACCATAGATCTGCACTTAGGGTTTCTGTCGTTCATCGGTGTTCGTCGTCGCCCTTCTTTTCCCTTATTTATATCCATGGGTTAGATCCAAAAACCACATAGGTCTCGTGCGGTAGTAGTTTAAACCACATAGATCTCGCGCTTTAGCAGTTTCAGCACCTGTTTGATATCCAACTCATCTCATCTTGGTGAACCTTCAGTACACTGGAATTTAGGTCAGAATATATTTTGTTTTTCCTACGCGCGGTAGATCTGAAATTACCATAGCAAGATGTGAAACTTGTTTCTTCCTTCTCTTACACCCTTTGAATACCAGATTGGCCGGTTTAACCTCACAGAAAAAATGATGACCCGGTAGATACCATTAGTCCCCTGTTGAACCGCCAATGCATTACACCGTTCCATTTCGGTTTACCAATATGCTAGTATCCTCATACCGCTGTATAGTTGTCCACTGTAAATCTTAAACCGGTAATACTCATGTTTCAGATTTTCCTTGCCATGGCTAAACAAGTTTATGAGTGCAATTGGGCTCCCTCTCGAGTAACCGAGGAGCAATTAAACAACCTTGTTAAAACGGGCGCCTTAGCCAAGAAAGATGTCATCCACTAGAGGGTCCCTGGCCCGGAAAATCCTCCTACACCCAAGGATGGAGAAGTAGTCGTGTTAGCTGATCATCTTGGACGAGGTTTTAGCCCTCCCGGTTCAAAAAATTCCGAGATGTGCTAGCCAATTTTCAGCTGCGCCCTCAAGACATCGGTCCCAACTCTGTTACCAACATCTGCCATTTCCAAGTATTCTGTGAAGCTTATCTGCAAGAGGAACCTACGATCGAACTGTTTAGGGATTTCTTTCACTTAAACCGTCGCACCGAGTTCTCAGATGGACCCAATACGGAACTGGGCGGAATGGCGGTTCAGAAGAGGAAAGAAGTCACCTTCCCCCATCCCAAACTCCACAGTCACCCCAAAGAGTGGAACCAAACTTGGTTTTACTGCATGGATACCACTCCATCTGATGAAAACCCCCTGTCGGGTTACCGCCCTGAACGCCTGAGCAACACACACACCCGTTTCCTCAGAGGTTGACAGCAAGAGAACGAGCCAACTATGCTCCCCAACTATCAAAGCTTAGAGCCTTCATGGCGAACGGTTTGACAGGAGTTGATCTTGCTCGTTGCTGGATAAGCTGGAGCATTCTGCCCTTAGGCTGGCGCCCCGGTTTGATGTGTGAGTACACGGGTAGTCTGAAGGATGCTCAGCGGCACATTATATTCAGCTTACAGACGAAGAAGTCACTGGGGCTGTAAAGAAAATACTGAACGAACCGGAGGCCGTCTGTGCCCAAATCGGACTACTCCCTTTCTGCACCTTCAACAAACCACCAGCTGTAAGAATCATACAATCCTTTGTATCTGAATTTGCTTCTGTCCAAATATTCTCTGAGAGTGTGATTATTTTCTGACAGGGTGATGATCCGTTCTGGAACAAGAAACCATCACAAGATAAACCGGCAAAACCGCAACACAAACCGGTCAAGCCAGTTCGTCCAAAGACCAAGGTTGTTAAGAAACCTGCCAAGAGAAGGACCACGGCATCCTCCGATCTACCAGCTGATGACAATGTGCGTAATCCGGAATCAAAGGTAGAACTTGACTCTCTTGGTTCATTTTTCGTACATCTCATTGACAATGATTATTATCAGGACGACGCTAAAGGCAGTCACGCTGAGGACGTAGAGGTAACTATTCTTTCCTCCAATTCAGATCCTCTGCCAACATCAAAAATTCGTCAAGCAAACCGGAAAGTAAAATTTTCTCACCCTCTTGCTTATTTGGACCCAAACTTTCTTTTGAAGACGCAGCAGCACGAAGCTCGTCCTACAACCCGGCACGGCGGCCAGGTAGTTACCTCCGCCGGTTTACCGAACAGTCCGATTCGGAAACGCCGATCAGAGGTCTCTTATCCCATTGATACTTCATGCCCAAAAGCAGGTTGTTTTCGCCAGCCTCTTAACCCGTCTGATTCAAATTATCAGGGTACTTCTCACTCATCCTCTGGCGAGTCTTCGGCCACACAGCTTCCACCCCTCAAAACAGTTCCTGGGTGAGTTATGCACATGTCTTTATTCTTGATATATTATCTTTTCATACTGTACTGATCCTTATGTTCTTATCTTTTCGCAGCGCCAAGCCAAGACCCAGCAAGAAAGCTCGGTTGAACAAACCGGCTGATGATAATGTAGCTGCTGAACCGGAAACAACTCCAGATCTGGAAGAAACCGATGTTGACGCCATGCTTCACGATCCGCCGCTTCAAGACCATGATTTCCTTGCTGAACAAGTGCAAGTTGATACTACAAGTCATGCAGACCGGCCAACCAGCCCTGTCCGAACTGGTGACAAATCGGTCAGTCCAGGGAAGGACACTGATAAACCGCCAACTCCAGCAAGAGCTGCTGATGAACAAGATGATGATGTTATGATTACTGGCACTGGCCACTCCACTCCAGGCAACCCTGTAGCTTTGTCAAAGCATACTGCCAAAGATGATCTCTCTGCTATCGGCAAAGGCAAATGGAATGCCGATTTATCAAGCTTTGCCCACCTCAATGTTCAAGATATTCACTCTGGCTTCTTGAACCGTCTGTATACCAGCCGTGACTATGAAGCTAGTTTGGTAAACTTGATGAAGGAGCGATATGAGGTAACTACTGTTTTTCTCCTTTGTCGAATTGCAGTTCATCGACTCGTAGTAGCTCCCAAGTGACGGTTTATGATACCAATCTAAACCGGGACTTTTGTCATAATTTAACTTTGCCTATTTAGCCTCCAGGGACCGGATTACCTTGTTAAGATGAACCGGTTCCTTAAAGTTTGCCATACTGCTCTTTCGCCGGTATAGTCCCCAAGGGCCGGTTTAACTTTATAAAGATGAACCAGGACTGTAGAAGAATTCCCATATCAACAGCTTTTTGAGCAAACACACATTAGCCCCCAAGTGCCAAGGGCATAACTTGTTATGTGCTTGGTACTTCAAATATGTACTGTCAACTCATTATGTATCTGTCTCTTTATAGGCGGAGCTGAGCAAGAAGGAACGCCAAACCGCTGATCTGCAAGAGAACATCAAAACCCAGCAAGCTGAAGCCTCCAAAGCGAAGGAAGAGTTGACCCGCGCTCTAGGCGCTATGAAAGAAGAGGGGTCAGAATTTTGCACTGAAGATCTCCGCGCCATAAACCGGGAAGTACGTCCACTGGCTTGTCAACTTGCTGAAGAGGATGATCTTTCACATTATCAGGCGAGTTATGATATCAATAACAACCGGGTTGCTGCACCAGCTCTTGAGGCTCAAAACCTGATCCCTCCAATCCGTAAGCACACTTATGCCCCTGATATTGAACCGTCCACCCTTATAAGCGACGAAGCTGTGTTCCAAGCTTTAACTGGGATCGACTGGACAACTGTTGACTTCCAGCCGCTGGGTAGGGACAAAGAAGAAGAACCGGTGCAAGATGACCCGCAGCCGTCAGGTCAAGCTGCTCAGTGATCATAACCCGGGGGCCGGTTTAATCTTCCATACTGCAATGTTTATTGAGAAACAATTATTCCTTTGGGCACTGAAACGCCTTGTAATAGGCTAGTTAAAACACTTGGTCTGTTATGCCTTCGTGCATATTTATCTGCAACTGATGCGTGTTAATCCGCCATGCTTGAGATATGATGTTCCTAATCCATAGCTATTTATTCCAGTTGTTCCTGCAGATAAAAAGCTTAAAGCGCCCTGGCGGTTTACCACCGGGTGGGTCATGATACCCAACTATATATATGCCCAAGTTTTATAACCAAGGTTGTAAAAGATAACCAAGTATGGAAATATATGATACCTGCGACCTTTAGGCATAGTGTTGGCTGACCAACCTTGTAATGAAGGTAATAACCTTAATCCGGAGTAAAAGTATCTCCTGTTATATAATGCCGGTTTACAACAAAACCGTTCCGGGTTGTGCTAAACACCGGCTTATTCCATACTGGTGACTATGAGTCAAAACCAGACCGGGCTGATAGTCTCCGGATTATAACTTGGTCATGTACTGACAACTTGTAGTTGACAGCCCAACCGGGTTGATAAACACTGGTTTGAAAACATCACAAATCTTAGCAAAAGAAAAATAAACTTAGCAAAAGGCAAATAAAACCATTGTAGTCGAGGCTTTTCACGGGCTGCCAGGCCCCAAATTTGATCAAGAGGTGTTGCTATGGTTCGGGTTCGACCAAGCCCCCAAGTGATGCTGTGGCATTACGCCGATCAAAAGGCATTGATATGGTTTGGGTTCGACCAAGCCCCCAAGTGATGCTGTGGCTTTACGCCGATCAAGAGGCGTAGCCATGGTTCGGGTTCGACCATGCTCCCAAGTGATGTTGTGGCATTACGCCGATCAAGAGGCGTGGCTATGGTTCGGATACGACCAAGCCCCCAAGTGATGTTGTGGCATTGCGCCGATCAAGAGGTGTAGCTATGGTTCAGATATGACCAAGCCCCCAAGTGATGTTGTGGCATTGCACCGATCAAGAGGTGTAGCTATGGTTCGGATACGACCAAGCCCCCAAGTGATCTGATATCAAGCTTTAAGAAGCTAAATCAAGGGGTAAACCAGACGCTGCTTTGTAAGATCCATGTAACCACACGTGATGTAAGAAAACAACAGATACCCCGCTTTAGCTGAGGTTCCGGTTTATTATATTGATCATAATATATACAATGTCATAATATGTACATAAGCAGAGCATGTAGCTCAAGTATAGTAGGGCCGAAGATGAGCAATATTCCATGGCCGGTTGGTCTCCTCCTCCGATTTACGTGAGTCTTTGTGCTCTCGAACATCGATTAGGTAGTACGACCCATTGTGCAGATCCTTGCTGACCACAAAAGGTCCTTCCCAAGGGGGGATAGCTTGTGCATATCTGTCTGATCATGGATGAGTCGAAGCACCAAATCTCCTTCTTGAAAGGTTCTGGTTCTAACCCGGCGGCTATGATAACGACGCAGATCTTGCTGATAAATCACCGAACGGGTTGTCGCCATGTCACGTTCCTCATCTAACAGGTCAAGAGCTTCTTGCCGTGCTTTCTCGTTATCCGCTTCAACATATGCCGCTACACGAGGCGAGTCATGACGGATGTCACTAGGAAGAACCGCTTCCACTCCATAAACCATGAAGAACGGCATGTAGCATGTCGATCTGTTGGGTGTGGTATTGATGCTCCATAACACTGAAGGTAACTCCTCAACCCAACAACCCGGCGTCCGTTGCAAAGGAACCATAAGCTGGGGTTTGATGCCTCTCAAGATCTCTTGATTGGCCCTCTCCGCTTGACCATTGGACTGGGGGTGAGCCACTGATGACACGTCAAGCCGGATGTGCTCACGTTGACAGCACTCCTTCATGGCACCCTTTGACAGATTGGTACCATTGTCTGTTATAATGCTATGTCAAAACCCAAACCGGAAAATCACCTTTTTGATGAATTGAACCGTCGTGGCTGCGTTACACTTACTAACTGGCTCTGCCTCTACCCATTTTGTGAACTTATCAACCGCCACCAAAAGGTGGGTCTTCTTGTCCTTGGACCTCTTGAAAGGCCCAACCATATCCAGCCCCCAAGTTGCAAACGGCCAGGTGATTGGAATAATTCTCAATTCTTGAGCTGGTACATGAGCACGCCGTGAGAATTTCTGACAGCCATCACATCTTTTAACCAAGTCCTCGGCATCAGCATGAGCTGTCAACCAATAGAAACCGTGATGAAACGCCTTGGGCACCAAAGATTTTGAACCGGCATGGTGCCCACAATCTCCTTCGTGGATCTCACGCAAAATTTCACGGCCTTCCTCAGGAGATACACAGTGTTGAAACGCCCCTGTCACACTGCAATGATGTAACTCTCCATTGATAATAATCATGGACTTGGACCACCGGGTTATCTGTCTGGCCAAAGTTTCATCCTCTGGTAACTCGCCCCGGTTTATATACGCCAGATACGGAACCGTCCAATCCGGGATAACATGTAGAGCTGCCACCAACTGAGCCTTCGGGTCAGGAACAGCCAAATCCTCTTCACCAGGGAGCTTGACGGACGGATTATGCAAAATATCCAAGAAGACATTAGGTGGAACCGGTTTACGTTGGGAACCCAGGCGGCTTAAAGCATCTGCTGCTTCATTCTTCCGCCGGTCCACATGATCCACCTGATAACCTTTGAAGCGACCTGCAACAATATCCACCTCACGACGATATGCTGCCATTAGTGGGTCCTTGGAATCCCAAGTGTCGGACACTTGTTGAGCCACCAAATCCGAGTCATCGAAGCACTTAACTCGGCTGAGATTCATCTCCTTAGCCATCCGAAGACCATGGAGTAAGGCCTCATATTCACCTGCATTATTAGTGCAAGGGAACATTAAACGGAGAACATAACAAAACTTATCACCTCATGGGGAAGTTAACACGACTCCAGCCCCCGAGCCCTCCAATTGCCTGGACCCATCAAAATGAATAGTCCAATAAGTGTGATCCGGCTTCTCTTCTGGCGCTTGTAATTCTGTCCAATCATTAATGAAATCCACAAGTGCCTGAGATTTGATCGCCGTTCGGGGTATGTATTTCAACCCGTGAGGCCCGAGCTCGATAGCCCACTTAGCAATTCGACCAGTTGCCTCCCTATTTTCTGTATTATATCCCCCAAAGGAGCAGAACTGACCACCGTGATGGGATGACCTTGGAAATACTGCTTAAGCTTCCGGCTTGCCATGAAAACCCCATACACCAATTTTTGCCAATGCGGGTACCTCTGCTTGGATTCAATGAGTACCTCACTAATATAGTAAACCGGCCGCTGAACCGGATATTCCTTTCCTGCCTCCTTGCGCTCCACCACAATAGCCACACTAACAGCCCAAGCGTTAGCTGCCACATATAGCAGCAATGGCTCTTTGTCAATTGGAGCAGCGAGAACCGGCGGATTAGCTAGCTGCCGCTTTAAGTCCTCAAATGCTTCATTAGCGGCGTCACTCCAGACGAAGTTATCCGTTTTCTTCAGCATCTGATACAAAGGGGTGGCCTTCTCGCCGAGGCGACTAACAAAACGGCTCAACGCGGCAATCCGGCCTGCCAGGCGTAGAACATCATTGATACACTTCGGTTTAGCCAAGGAGGTGATGGCTTTGATTTTTCCGGATTAGCTTCAATGCCCCTGTTAGACACCAAAAAACCCAAGAGCTTGCCTGCAGGTACACCAAAGACGCACTTGGCCGGATTAAGCATCATTTTATAAACCCGCAGGTTATCAAAGGTTTCCTTCAAGTCATCAATCAATGTCTCCTTTTTCCTTGATTTCACCACAATATCATCCACATAGGCGTGAACATTGCGGCCGATCTGTTTATGAAGACAATTCTGCACACACCGTTGATAAGTTGCCTGTGCACTCTTGAGCCCAAAGGGCATGGACACATAGCAGAAGGCTCCAAAGGGAGTTATGAAGGCCGTCTTCTCCTGGTCCTTAACTGCCATTTTGATCTGATGATAACCAGAATATGCATCCAAAAAACTTAACCGCTCACAACCCGCTGTAGCCTCAATAATCTGATCAATACGGGGGAGGGAAAAAGGATCTGCTGGACAAGCTTTGTTGAGATCTGTGTAGTCCACACACATACGCCAAGTGCCATTCTTCTTGAGGACCAGCACCGGATTAGCCAACCACTCAGGATGGAATATTTCAACGATAAATCCAGCCACCAAGAGCCTAGCTACTTCTTCTCCAATAGCTTTGCGTCTTTCTTCATTGAACCAGCGGAGAAACTGCTTGACCGGTTTATACTTAGGATCAACATTGAGAGTGTGCTCAACGAGTTCCCTCGGTACACCAGGCATGTCAGAAGGCTTCCATGAAAAGATCTCCCGATTCTCACGGATGAACTCGATGAGCGCGCTTTTCTATTTCGCATCCAAGTTAGCGCTGATGCTAAACTGCTTGGACGAATCGCCAGGCACGAAGTCAACAAGTTTAGTCTCATCAGCCGATTTAAACTTTAGGGCCGGATCATGCTCCGTAGTTGGTTTCTTCAACGAAGTCATATCTGCCGGATCAACATTGTCTTTGTAAAACTTCAACTCCTCTGTTGCACAAACCGACTCAGCATAAGCCGCATCACCTTCCTCACACTCCAGAGCAATCTTGCGGCTTCCATGCACAGTTATAGTTCCCTTGTGACCCGGCATCTTGAGCTGTAGATAGACATAACAAGGCTGTGCCATAAACTTAGCATAAGCTGGCCGTCCAAATAGGGCATGATACGGGCTTCTGATTTTCACCACTTCAAAGGTCAAGGTTTCTGATCTCGAGTCATGCTCATCTCCAAAAGCCACCTCCAGAGCTATCTTACCAACAGGATATGCCGACTTACCAGGCACCACACCATGGAACACCGTATTGGATGGTTTAAGATTTTTATCTGTTAGCCCCATGCGACGGAAAGTTTCATAATAAAGGATATTGATACTACTCCCTCCATCCATGAGTACCTTAGTGAACTTATAACCTCCCACCTGAGGTGCCACCACCAGAGCCAGATGACCCGGATTGTCAACCCCAGGTGGATGGTCGTCTCTACTCCACACAATGGGCTGCTCGGACCAGCGCAAATAATGGGGCACCGCCGGTTCAACGACATTCACCACCCTTTTATGAAGCTTCTGATCGCGCTTGTCCAAGCTAGTGGTGAAGACATGATACTGTCCGCTATTCAACTACTTCAGGTTGCTCTGGTAACCTGACTGCTGCTGTTGCTGCTGATTGCCCTGATGATTATAGCCACCTTGGTTACCTTGATTACTTTGATTGTTATGTCCACCCGGATTGCCATGGAATCCTGAACCGGAATTTCCTCCGCCTGAAACGCCTCCTAATCCATGATCATACCGGAGAGCGACAGAATTTTTGAACTCTTGCATGATGTAACAATCTTTCCAGAGGTGTGTGGATGGTTCCTCCTTCGTCCCATGCTTTGGACAGGGCTGGTTTAACAAATACGACAAACGGTCCGGGTTAGGATTTGGCATTCCATTGCGCCGGGGCGGTTTACCCTTACGCCACTGGCCCTTGTCATGTGTATTAGTGTTAGCCACAAAGTCTAAACCATGGTCCGCTTTACGCTAGCCGTTTCCATGACCCGTCGGGTTGTGGTGCTGCCCCTTGCGTTGCCGCTCTTCTTTCCCTTCCCTGTCTTATCATCGTCAGACTCGGGATCCATGGTACTATCAGAGTCGGCATACTTCACTAGTGCAGCCATGAGGGTTCCCATGTCATTACAATGACGTTTAAGTCGTCCCAACTTCAACTTCAATGGTTCAAACCGGCAATTGCCTTCCAATGTTAAAACTGCGGTGTCAGCGTTTATGCGGTCTGATGAATGCAAAATCTCTGAAACCCGACGCACCCAATGGGTTGTTGACTCTCCTTCCTCCTGGACACAGGCAGCTAGGTCCACAATTGACATGGGCTGCTTGCATGTATCCTTGAAATTCTGAATGAACCGGGCTCTCAACTCGGCCCATGACCTGATAGAATTAGCCGGTAAGCTCTTTAGCCAAGTGCGGGCCGTTCCTTCTAGCATCATGGTGAAGTACTTCGCACATGCCGCATCATCCATGTCCAGCATCTCCATGGCCATCTCATAGCTTTCGCCCATGTTTCAGGGCATAAATCGGCGGTGTAATTCGGCACCCTGCGCGGGCCCTTGAAATCTTTGGGCAGGCGCACATTGCGCAACGCCGGGACAAGACATGGCACTCCCAAGGAACTAGAGGTAACTCCTAGTTCCACCGATGTGGTTGGACGAACCAGAGTAAGCTGACAGGCCTCGTGCTGCGCCGCTAACTCGGCCTCTCTGTGTGCCCGAGCCCGGTCCACCACCTCCTGAGCATCACCGGCACCACCCGCCGGGTTATGGCCACGGGGCGGATCACGGTTCCGCGCATTGCTTGATACTGCCGGTTCATCCATACGCCTGCTGTAACTCCGGCTTGGACGGGGAGTGGAATGAACCCGATCGCGACTATATGAATAGGCCTCCTATTGAATCAAGACTGTCTGAAGAAGCTCCTTAACCCGACGCATCTCGACCGCTGCTGGAGAATCGCCTTCGATCGGGATGGCCGCCAGCCGTGAAGCGGCAGCGACAATGTTGTCCATTGGGTTGGAATAATGACCCGGTGGTGTGGGGACATGAGGTACCACAATGTTGTTCTGACGAGGCAGATCCACCAAACGAGGCTGAACCGGCGCCCCTGCTCTGGGTGCCTCTGCCCGGTTTACCACCGGCGGATTACTGGTTCCTACTCCTGGAGTGCTAAAGAGATTTCTAGCCTCATAAACCGGCGGCAGGCGAGATCGGTGCCTCCTCTTCAGGACTTCATTTGACGCACTCTGATCCAGCATAATCCGATAAGCTTGTGCATCCAAAGCAGCCCGCTCCGCGGCTATCCTGGTATCCTCAGCTGCTAAGTCGGCTTTTGCCTGGGTGATCTGATCTTTCACTTTCGCGATTTCCGCATTTTGTGTATCCTGATCCGCCGGGTTAACCTCCGCCATCAGCGTTGCCAACATGTCAAACAAATCAGATAAAACCTGAGCCGGCGGTCGCACAGGGCCTCTTGCCCCAGCCGTTGCCGCCGCTGCTGATCCGAAAATCAACGCCACTGCGGTCGAAGAGTGGAGCGCTGGTTGTGTGCCGGCCATGAAGATCGCCACCCGGCTTGGCAGATCAGAGGGGTCCGGAATACTGTCGCCATGGGAACAACCCCCAATCCGGCCATCTTGTAACTGATATAACGACTCGGTCTCTCCAGTCGATGACTCGTCGCCGGAATAAACGACGGTCTCACCACCAGATTCCCCTCCATGGATAACTCCCACGAAGGCACGCCTCATGACAGGCTTGACCCGGGCAGATCTCGCACGCTGAGCCGTTTCGACGAGGTCGGTGCAGATGTCCGGCTCAGGGCCCGGTTCGCCGATCTTGCCAATGAAAACATGTATACTACCAAAGGGGACCCGGTACCCGTACTCGATTGAGCCGGCCTCGGGGCCCCAGCTTGCATCGTCGATGTAGAGCTTGCCACGATGACTCTTGGTCATCCGGCCCACAGCGTAACCCTTGAGTCCTTCGAAGTTGCCCTCCAAGAACTTGAAACCATCGTGCGATAGCCCCACGGTGGGCGCCAACTGTCGTGGTTTTGTCACGGCCAATGTCCTAGAGAAAGGACTTAGTCGTGGAGCCATTGCTACGGGTTAGCTTGAAGGGGTTAAAGCGGACAAGGGACGCAAGAGAGTTTTATACTAGTTTGGCCCCTTCGATGAAGGTAAAAGCCTAAGTCTAGTTGTGATGGAATTGATGGGGTTTCGATGACCAGGGAGCGAATACGCTTTGCCTGAGTCTCGAGTTGTTGTATGTTGTCCCTGAACCGCCGCCGGGTCGTCCCCTTATATACATGGGTTGACGCCCGTCAGTTTACAGACTCCGAGGCCGGCTCATAATCGTGTCCGGCTCAGTCTCTACTACGCATATCTTACAACACAAGTTTACATCTCAATACCGGTTTGTGTCTACATGCCTTAAACCGGCTTTGGGCCCTGGGCCTTCATGAAGCGTCACCGTCTGTCTTCATGGGCTTCAGATACAAATGAACTACTTATGAAGTTAACCCGGCCTCTCCTGGCCAGTTTACGCCCTGTGGTAATATCCCCAACAGAGCCCACTTGCTATTTTTTAATAATTTGCAGCCCATTTGCTAATTCTTAAGTAATTTATTACAGCCCATTTTCTGCCCAGGACCACGGTCAAAAAGTTCAACCTTATTTTGCATATTTCGGTGGAGTCCAAACTTTTGTAATCCCGAAATGATAAACATTTTTAAGAACTTATTGATTTGCCAAAAAAATCCTTTTGTTTTTGTAAGCAAATAAGACGTGGGACAATTGAGTTGGTTTAAGGAAAAACCAGTGGTATAAAAAATCAGTGCTGGGAGGGAAAACAACAACAAAAATAAGGATGTAAATCTGAAAAGTGAATTTTATGTATTTTCAATATAATGATACGTGTATTTGAACTAGTAAAACTATAGGTAGAGATTAGAAAACGGATATAGGACATGCGTTTCAAGAGGAAAATAGAACTGGGCTGTGTGTTTGATTCAGTAAAAAAAGTGCATGCGGATGTTGTAAGACAAAATATAACTAACGCTGGCGGGCCAGAGGCCAGTAGATACCTGCTGGATCTTTGTGCCCCATTGTCGTCATGGGCTGGGCCTGTTAAAAACAAAACCAAGCCTGGGCAGTCTACAGCCCAGTTGAAACTTGCTCGACCTGAAAAAACAATATACGTGCTCAATAAACGAGAGAATTATGCAAGTACAGACTGATAACTGAGATGCAGCAGGGATATTGTTTTTTCATCGTGATAATAAGAGCATGCACTTGTTTCAAAAAAATTGAAGAACTGGGAATTCGAACGGCAGGTGCTTATGCTACCCATCAAATAAAAATCAGGTGCCTGAAAATTCGTTTCGAAACAAATGATTCAGCTTTATATCCACGTCGACCCTCGGCATGATGGTTGGAAGCAAATGCCAAGTTCATACCAAAATATCATTAACAACAATACCAACTTGCGGACGACAAGGTAGTACAAGTACCAATACCAAACTAACTTATAATCTTTTTACTCCTGGTCCTAGTGTTCGTCTGGTAGAAAATCTTGCAGAGGACTAGCTCCCGCTCCTTCTCTTGCTCCAGGTCCTCGAGGTGGTACTGGTGCATCACCCAGTTGGTCCTCTGCTGGTCGAAGTTCTCGTTGGCGTGCAGCACCAGAACCTTTTTGCTGCCCGTCTGCCGGCCGTTGACCATCACCAGCAAGGTATTGCCGGTGTTGTGCCACATCGCGTGAATGCCGCACTCCGACTGTATCTTGCGACGCGTCAACGTGCCCCTTTTGAACGCCCTGGAATTGCGCTAGAAGAAATGCTTGCTTAGGCCACTCAGTGTGGTACCTGCAATATTGTCGAATACAGGTTTTGGTGTACGTATTTGGCATTTTCATAACATCTTTGGCATGTTGCAGTCACTTGTTTCACTTTTTATTAACTGTCAAATTGTAATTGCTTCACCAGGTCTGCTTCTAAAAAGAAAAATAGAGCTATAAACAAAGGAATATGTTTGTGCAAGTAGACGTGTCTTACCTGGAAGTTTCTCAGGATGGGTGTAGCATATGTCGTGCTCGTTGTTGATGGTTGGTATGAACAAATCGATAAGAGGCTGAGATCTCGCGCTGTCAGCACTCACTTTGGCCTCGAGGTGCTCGATCAGCTCCTGATCCGTGGGATCGAACTTGACGCCAGCCGGTAGCACCGGCCAATCCTTCTTCGACTTGCATCGGTTAATTCCCGTTATATGGTACTCAATGTATGATCAATCAACTATTTTAAGTGAATGATGAAAGATTTCGACAGATAAGTGGTACTCCAAATCTGAAGTCCAGAATACCCAAACACGCCGCCGGGATTCTTGTGTCACCTCACGCGCAGCGTGTTGTCACGTCAATTCAATGTGTGGACATGATGAATAATTTGACCGATGTATACTAGTACTGCTACTGTACTACTTACTAGTCGTATTTAGTGTCACATTTTAACCATTGGTTTAACTAACAAGTACGCACTTGAAGCCTAATTGATATATATATATATACTGCACAGCATCTCCATCATCATTATCAGTACATCCTGTGCAGGTGAGTTAGGATGCACTTGATCCCAGAAAGGTATCTATCCTTCAAACCAGAGGAGTGCTTCAAACTAACAACAGTACATAATATCCAACAAAAGAGGGTTGTGCTATAGCAGGAGAATACATGGCTCAGTCTACATATCAACACGAATCAAGTTGTGCATATTTGTTGTTGGCATGAACCACATCGCCGCATGTCGGGTTTGCAAAAGCCATCCATCGCATGGAAGCTTGATGCCTTTCACACACTGAAGATTATCTTGCAACAAGCTGTGTCGACCAATCTCTGGATATGGTGATTCATGAAACCCATGGTATGATGTGTAAACACAGTCCCCCCTGGCGAATGGAAGTTGCATAGCACGGTAATCATCACCGGTGATATGATCGATGATTGGTTGGATGATCGGATAATTGAACCCGAGGAACATGGAGTGGCTGCCGAGGCTGTAAACCCGCCTCCAGTTGAATACGCCTGGCCCAACGGAGCTGGGATCTTTCTCGAACACGAAGCAGCCATAGCCATCAATGTCACGAACACCACAAGCATTGTACTGCATGTGGTTTGATGAAATGGTTTGGTCAATTTGGTACGTGCAAATGAGCATCAAATGACCACCGTCAGCTGAACGAGCGATAAACCACCACCCATCGGCTGGTATGATTCCAGGTCCTGGAATCATGAAGGCCAGCGCATTTGCATCTGCTGCAACAATTCAAATTGGAGACCAAAAGGACAAAAATAAACAATCATGTTCAGAGTATGTGTGGAATTAAGATTATTATAACAGTGAAACATATCATAGACAGAGAATTGCAATGTCGTGGTCATAATCATACACCAAGTTTAAAAAAATAAGCCAATGGCTTTCATATTCTAGAAATATATCATGGTTCAAACATCATGTAACAATGAGAGGAAAACAGATATGACAGGGCCTACTCATATTCTACCATAGCACTTACTACAGTTATCATATCAACTCTAAGCAATAACATGCGTTGTTATAAAAATCCTGGAAATGAGAGTAACATATAGCAATCACGATGTTATGCTCATAATATCTATTCTAACAATCATTAGACGCCAATTTTTCTCATATCAACTCTAACAATAACATGTGTGGTCATAAAAATCTAGGAAATGAGAGGAACATATAGCAATGATGTGGTTATAGACATACTATCTATTCTAAATTTGTAACAATGAACAGACAGTCGTATTCATAAGGTAAAGATGAGATGAGATAGAACAATTACATGATGATAGATTCCACCAGTATAGGCAGCCAATCTGTGTGTCGACCGCGTAAACGATGCCATCGTGCACTATAGCATCAGACAGAAATGTTGTCTCAACAGGATTAACGATGAGCCATAACCATGTAGGGCGACCGGATTCCAGATAGACTAATCCCATGTTGAACACGGCAATGAGCTTGTAATCCATGTAGTCTTCTGATGGTGTGGGCACTTCGCAGATTACAATCTTCAGCAAACAGAGGTCGAGCCAAAAGCTCGACGCGTCTCGTGCATAGTAGGAGGAGTGTCCGGCGGGCCGCGAGGTTCGATGGCGGCGGTATCCAAAGATGGAAGGGTGATCTCTCACTGGGTATAAATATCCCCAAGACGCCATGGACTACCGGATTGGTGGATGAGGACGATCTAGTTGGCCTTCATGCCCGCCTAGTAGTGGCCGCGCATGAAGGGCAGGTGGACGGGTAGTGGTAGCATGTTGAGGGGCACCATGGCAACTTCCATAGGATCGTCAAGTCGGTGTCTGGGCCACCTGCGAGGATCGGGCATCAGCAAGCAGGGTGTCTTGAAAAGAGCCGGCCGGTTGCAGACGAGTAGACGGTACAAAGACACCGAGCATGCGGCCAGACGGACGGTGCTGAGTAGGTCCATACGATTACAGATCTGCTCCAAGAGAACATCGGGGAGGGAATTCCAATCGCGGCTCTGCGTGTCAGTCGGTTCTGCCATTGGGGTTTTCGGTGCCTGTGAGCTAGCGGGGAAGTGGATTCGGGCGGGCGAGCGAAGAAGCTTCTCCTCGTGTGGCCGAGCAGTGAGCGGGGGGATATGGTACGCGCGAGCTACCAAGGAAGATAGCGCGGGCGGGCGAGCAGTGAGCGGGGCGAAATGGTGTGCCGCCGACGATGGGGAAGAGAGGAGGAAGAAGAGTGGAAGACGGGGAAGAAAGTGCATTAAATCTCAATTCTACTACTACTACCAGGATATACCGTCCTTCGGAGTGTAAATAGTTACACCGATGACATGTGGGTCTACCACAAGAGGGCCCATATGTCAGTTAATGGAGGACAGAAGCGTGCTCTACTGGCAAACATGATGGCAGTACTGGGTAATGCTAATTTAGTAACACCAACACGCTGGTTCAGCTTACTAATTAAGTGTCCCATCTGCTGCAGCGTGTATTGTCACTTCACTACGAAGACTAGTTGAATAGTTCTCTCTGACCGAAATGGGGAATAATGGATCGCGAAGACTTCCTTTCAACATTAACCCTATGCCTCTACGCTCACTTCACCCATTTCGCTCCGTACGTAGTCACTTGTTGAAATCTCTAGAAAGATAAATACTCCGTATTTAGGAACAGAGGGAGGATTTTACTCCGTATTTGGTAACAGAGGGAGGATTTTACTCCGTATTTGGGAACAGAGGGAGTATCACCATATGGAGGGAACAGAGGAAGCTTCAAATATGAACATGTCAATGGGAGGGAGTAAGCCCTATGCATGCATGCATGCATACATGCATGCAACATGCAACACTCACACGTACACATGGACGCACGCAACACTCACGCACCCATGCGGCACACAGCACACGACGCAACACACACGCTCACGCTCAAGTGCTCAACCTACTCCCTATGTCCGTGAAAGACTGTACATTTAGAGATTTACACATTGACCAGGGCATAATTAACGCCCAAAAGTTATGTGTGCATGCGACCATTGAGAGAAGAAGATTAAATGAAGGTCGTTGCATGCTGTAATTAAGGATAGACATGTAGCCTATACCTAGAGCACAAGTTGTTGCATTAGTCAATCAATATCGATTTAGATTAAAGGCTAAATGCATTGGAAGTGTAGATGTACTACACTCTTTGTTTTTTAGCTGATTTCTTTGCTCTGCCAACTGAAAGGTGGGACCCAGAAACCAGGTGACAATTTAACCAGTCAACAAAGTGCCACGTCGACTATGTGCCCGGTCAGTAGGGTGCAATACGGTGCTCTACGATGAGCTAGTGATCATATAATCACCGCAAAACTATATATAGTGACCGTAAAGAGCGTATTGTTACATACGTTGACCGCCAGTGTATTTTTCTCATTTCAAATTAAGCCATATTAACCGGAAAGGATGCAGTATGGACTAGTACTAGTACTGCTTTGATGTGTCCCGTCAACTCGCCGAACGAGGAGAAGCTTGCTTACTACGCCTCTCCCTCGCCCACCCGCGCGGTGGTTCGCGGGACGAGGCGAGGGTTTTGACTACAGCGCGCCCTCTCCCTCTCCCTCTCCCTCGCCGTCGCCCTCGCGGTGCACGTGCGGCAGTTCAATCGGTGTCATATTGCCAGAAGCATAATGTGTACTGTAGTATCATCATTGTTGGACCTTCCGAAGAGGCGAAGAGCCAAGTGCAAGGTTCACACGAGTACAAACTGTTGAACCTCCCGAAGAGGCAAAGAGCCAAGCGCAAGGTTTTATAGGATTTGCTGTCCTAGTCGGAGCGTACTACAACTATAGCGAATGATGCTACTATATGATGCCACCACGTCACGTATATCCAAAGATGTGCCACCTTTTTTTTCTCAAAGAGCGTGTTGGAGCCCATGCAACAACCACACAAGTTGCACGTACACATAACACATTTACGAGTAATAAATTCTAAAGGACAAATGCCAGTATGCCACACAAGTTCATCTCCAATTCATGTGATAAATTTGTGCACGACTAGTCTACATATATTCACAGCGCTACCGTTCACAATTTACCATACTCCACTTACACGTTATAGATGGGCTACATGTCCTCCTCCAGGTTCCAGTCCCAGGTGTTCTTCATGGATGGCACGATCCATAGCGGTGGGCAACGGGAATCATTGTCGCAGCTTTCTAGTCCGGTTCCACACGATGGAGACTCATCCAAGCTGAAGCGGCAGAAATCAGGGATAGCGTGTCCCAGCATGTCGTTCATCCGGCGGTGCGCACGGAAGACACAACCATGCTTCATGAAACGTCAGCCCTTCCGTGTCGTGCACAGAAGGTGGCATCCGCTTCACAATGGGGTAGCTATCCCCAATGAAAATCTAGTACTCTCCAAGAGTGTTCCTCGGCACCCACGTAGCATCACGGGGGTCGAACTCGGCGCCGTTCATCTGGTACACACGGCATCTCAGATCTGGACACATGGTGACATACATAGTCAAGGTCCATGCATAATAATGTTGTGCTCAAATATGGTCGTCAGTAATACTGTGCAGCAAATAGTACTACTCCGGTATAGAGGAAGTAAAATAACCGGCTTATTATAAATAGCCACTCTTGGCTACATGGATGAGATAGTCAGACATGGAAAAAATGGTGGCAGCTAGTGGGTTCAAGTCTTCAAGGGCCTAGCTAGCTGTACACGTCCTCCAAGGTAAAAAGTACTCCTACTACTAGTACGTAAGTAGAGTGCTAGTACAACAATGAAAGAGAAGGCGAGAGGGTTAAAAAATGGAATACCTGGGTAGATGGTGACGGTCCGATCGTGGTAGATTGTGTGACCATGTTGCACATCAGTGGTACCATGGGTAACGACTGCTAAGATAGTTGATCCCAATATGCCAAAGTCAGCTACAAGGTTCCAGGTTAGACCGAATCGCGGATGCAAATGCACATCCAGGATCGGCGATCTTATTTTGATCGCAGGATGACTGGTCCCTGCAAAATAATGGAGTACCGTTAGGGATGCAAATGATGGTTTGTGCATTCCATTTGTAATCTCCCGTACCGTAGGATGGCAACCAGATGAAACAAGTCCCCTGGCTTGTCACCGCGAAGATGCGTCCTAGATGGCACACGGCGTCTTCGAACGTGTAGGGGTACAAATCTGCCGCCGCCAACATGCGCCAGCCTCTGCCATTACTGCCTCTTGCATTGATGGCAATCCTTATGTCGAACACCGCGATGAGATAGTAATCGTCGTAGCCGCGTCGCTTTGTCGGCGGGTCCACAATTGCTATCTTCTTCAATCTCATGTAGGCATCATCATACGTATTCAAGCCCAGCCAGTCCGGAAGGCCGATCCCAATGGTGGAGAAGGGGTCTACCGGAACGGCCGCACTGTTGTGGATGTTGTGCAAAATGATGGTGGTATCCGGCCGGAGGTACGCAAGCCAATCTTCGTTGGCACCGACCCAGACCAATATATAAGACGGTGGGCAGTGGAGAAATTACGGGATGGAAATGGAATAGCTAAGTACTACATGATCAAACTCCATTACTGACCTGCTCATCGGACAAAAGCCGACTACCTCTCAACGTCGGCAACTCTAGCGGAGTCAACGTGCAACCATGGCCAGGGAGCGGTGGACTGTTCGAAGGATTGTCCCATAGAAGAACCTTCTCCTCGAGAACGCATGGAAGACCAACAAGCATGGCCTTTTCCCAAGCCATTTTAAGCACCGTCTTGAAATAGTTTGTGCAGGAAGCACCGAGTCTTGCGGCGGTGAGGACGTCGTAGCGGCGTGTGATTTCTCCCAGAGGATCGTCGTCCAAGGTCTCCCAGCCCCGACAAGGAGGAGAACCACCTGGCGAATCCATGGGAGCAGCGACGAACTGCCTTCTCTTCGGGGGGAGGGGAACTGGCGAGGAGGAGATAAGAGCATAGTAACCGGAGGGCCTCGTCCCTTCCAACTGTAGATCGTTCCTTCCAACTGTAGCGAAGGGGTGAGGCTATTATTTACTACTAGTACTAGCATTATGGGACGTTATGGGATTGCATTATACTATAAATAATAGCACTAGTAAGAAATTTTTGGCACTAGCTAGTAGTTTTTGGCGTGGATTAAGAAATTTTGGGTATGTTTTTGCTATTTTTTGTACACGCCAACTAGTGTCAAAAAACGTCTTACATTATGTGACGGAGGAGTACGTACTCGTACTGTAGCAGTACTAGTACTACTTTCTCAACTAGTAGTGCGAGGGTACTACTAGTGCTATGTATTGTACTCCTAGTATAGTGCACCAGTTTTGAACTCTTGAATCTCAAGGCCAAGGAGCTACAGTTGGAAGTGGAGGATACTACTGTTCTCTAGAACCATCGCTGTACTATCAATGCAGGGAAAGTACACCTGTGTAGTGGCCTAGTGGGTACTCTCGGTGCTCTATTCAGCCGCTCCTCTCACGTAGCTGGCCTACTCAGTCGCTCCTCTCACGCACACACTAGCAGCCTGTTTATCAGCGATGGTTACTGCGGGGGCAGAACATTTGAGTTATTTGATACAGCGAGACTAGGCTTTTCGCTTCCATTTGTGGAGGTGTAATGGATCTCGTCGAACTTTGTTAGTAGTTCCTTCTTTATGAATGAGATGAAACAAAGCTTTTGCCTCTGTTTCAAAAAAACACGTCAAGAGGAATTTCTTTTATAGTAGAGCCGATAATGGAGTGAAGTCAATGCGTGCAACGCCACAAGCTACAGAGTAGTAGTAGAGCACTTTACGTACAGAGCCATATTGCACACTTCCCAATGCCCCGCCAGGCTTTTCCGGCTCCTCGGGCTTAATTGGGAGGCGCTAGTTTAAATATGCTACTAGCTGATGAGGAAGCTGTAAGCGAGGTGCGGCTAGGGCGAGCATGCAAGCCACGAGATGTTGGGAAGGAAAACCCGTTCACGTGGCTAGGCTATCCAGTGCACCTAGATTGTGGTGCCGCACGTCCGTTTGACTTCAAAACTCAAACTACCCGTGTAAAATATTGGCTCGCAGCGAAGTTACTATTTTTAAAAAAACCGCCGTGCGTTCGGTCGGGATCGAACCCAAAAAACAAGGTATACACTCCCGCGCCCATAGTAGTACTCGTTTGGCGTGGATTAAGAAATTTTGGGCATGTTTTTGCTATTTTTTGTACAATAGATTCTTCCTAGGGCTGGTTGAAAGTGGTAGTTTTTTGTTAAATACTCTACATATTGTAAGTAGGAGTGAAAGTTAAGCTTTGGAACCCAATAAGCAAGGCTAGTTACATAGTGCATATGTGTACATGATTGAAAGTAAATATCAACCATGAGTGACTAATATCTTGATGGAAAACTCGAAACTATGGAATACTAGGGAAAAACTTTTGCATGGTTGGAAATACTAGCAATGTTCATGTGCGTTGCAACGAATCATAATTAGAATAATACTTATTCACAAACTTGATACAAAACACTCTGATTTTGATATACATATATCACTAGAGATATATTATGTTTCAATTAGAATATATTCCTTGGGCTGTTTTGGTGAGGTCGGGGAGGGATGTGGTTGGTTTTAAGATATTAATTATGGGTTTTTCTATAAATTGGTAGACAAGTGAGATGTTTGTGAGAAAAGCTAACAACTTACCTCACAGTCGTTAGATGTAGATCTAATGGTCACAAACGACGGATGGCAGACACACCATCATCACCAACTTAGTCTTCTGTAGGAGTACTAGCAAGATCCGTGCATTGCACGGAACATCAAGATGCATTTTTTTATAAAAATACTCGTTGTGATTGACCCATGCGGGAGTAATCCCATGTGTAAAAACTAATGATATCTCGAGAAATAGGAGATAAGGTGAAGAGGAGTGGGGTGTGGTGGTGATTGGTGGTCAGACTGAGTGGAGGCATGGGGAATGACGACGCCGGCAGCGGCCACCAGGCCAGTTTGTTCCAGAGGCTTCCTTTCTTAATTGCTCAACAATGAGGTTGTTGGAGATAAGGATGAACGAGGGAAGGCCTTGTCGGAAAATGTGGAGAGGGGTGCAGGTATCTTTTAGTTTAATTTCCATCAGTCAGATATAGATCGGACGGTCTATATTGCAAGATGGCACGCGTACCATCATCACCAACTCGGTTTTTTATAAGAGAAGAAATATAAGTATGGAGATACAAACGTATTATTGATACTTGTTTCCGTAAACTAGCATCTACATTCTATTCAACGCTTCAGCATGTGAGGCCTTACCACAATGACTTCTCGACTGTGTAAAACAAAGGCTTTCCCGTCGCCGATAAGGAGGGGTGACGGCGGCGCGCTTTTTGGCTTGCTCTAGTCCTAGTAGTCATACTAGGTGGTCTAAGCACGTGTAGATTTATTCTTTTTCACGTCTCGTGTTCGCCGTACTGCCATGACTGTTGATGAATAGACGGTAAGTTATTCATGGGGAAACCCTTGTTGAGCGTGTTTGCGAGAGAGAGAGAGAGAGAGAGAGAGACAGTGTGCATGTGTGATATGTCTAGAGACTGAGGCAATGATAAAAGATTCTTTGTGTCTATGTGTGTGGAGGATAGAGAGAGACATGTACATGGGGCTTTGTGTTGTGTAACGTGGAGACACATATACATAATTAGAGAGTGAGTGTGCGAGATACACCTGCGGACATGGGGAGATGTGGGGATCCAGATTAATGGGTGTTTGTGCGTGTCTGTGTGTGTTTGTGCGCGCGTTTGTGTGTGAGAGGGAGTGTTTGTATGTGGAGTAGAGAGACCACTAATGATGTAAACCTAGTATAAGGGAAGGGGGAATGGTGTGACATGTGTAGTAGCGGGATAGCATGGGTGCGGGCGGGGGAGCAGACTATTTGGAAGAGACATCGATTGTGTGTGGGAGAGGGGTGAGAGAGAGAGAGCTAGCGATGGAGAGAGAGAAAGAGAGGAAGAGAGGGGGCGAGAGAGGGGGCGTTTGTGTCCATAAATGGCGTATAGATAGGGAGACAATGTTGATGTTGTTTGAAATTGGCCTATGTACGGAGACACAAGGGAAGCAAGTCATTGTGTGTGTGATAGGGACTTCATGAGAGATCTAGAATAGATGGTGTAGAGAACAATGTGTGAGATCGAGAATGATGATACATTAGGGAGCTATGGAAAGAGTCACGACATATATGTATACAGGGAGGAGCTGGGCGGGTCCGCATGTGGGGGAGATAGAAAGAGGAGAGTGGTGCACAAGGAGACAAAGTGTGCTTGTTTTTGCAGTGGGGGTGGTGTGTGAGGTGAGTGTGCGAGAACCACATAACTAGGGAGATAGACGTTTGGGGGCGACGTTTTGTGTGTATGGGAATGATACACTCTACATAGTGCGTGTGCTTGGGAAAGAGAGATGCCGGGAGACCTAGCTAGAGAGTGGGGGAAGAGATGTGTGCATGCCCAAGATACAAAGTGATAGAGACCTATATTGAGGTCCGGACTTTAGAAGAGAGAGGGGTGTTAATGTGCTCGTGTGTTGGTGTTTGGGGGAGAGAACGACTTCTGTGTGGGGGGCGACGAGGGGGGGGGGCTTGGCTTCAGATAAAGAGTGAGGTGTCTATATTTGAGGGACTTTAGCGTAATTGAGATATACATGGTCAATAGTGTGTGCACTCAAGGTTGATCAATTTGTTTCACAGTTTGGACTATGAGATAATGATACTTTTGAACATGCGTGATATACTTTGATGTACCAGAATTACAAACCTAAGATTGGAATTTTGGAATTCGACTCTATCATTAGCTTTTGTAATTCAATTAAACGGAGGTACATTTTTAAGCCGGGATTTCGTCATTTCAAATTCATATATCAAACCTAGAGATATACACATACGGGCATGTTCAAACTTTATAATCATCCACTTTATTCATACACATACACATTTTTGCTTTTGTCATCATATTTAGGATAAACACATTTGGAATTTCATTTGAATTGGACCATATGATGGTATTTGCTTGTAGTAGATCAATGATCCATATTTGAATTGAATGGACAATCTAAGTTTCGAGTTGGAGACATTGATTTTCAAACTTGCACTTTTTTTGCGTTCAAAACAAACAAATTCTCGGCCATGATATCATAGTCAGCCGTACAAGAGCAGAATATAATTTGAGGCACCAAAAGCTTTCAAACTTCCCGCTCACATCGAAATATCTCGCGCCCGAAAGTTTAGCCCTGCGATATTCCTGTTTTACCCCTGCCACATGAACGGAAAAGGGTTGCTTTGGTAACTCCATTGTTTTCCCCTCTTTGGCCCCAACATTCTTCCCCAGAGCCCCTCCCCTTCCCCTCCCCGACCCCCCCCCCAACCACGGCAAGCCACCGAATTTAGTCCTCCGCCGCAGCGGTTGACCTCACACCCCGACGGATCTACCTTCCGCACCTTGGAACCCCCAACTACCAACTCACCACTTCACCGGAGCCGCTTCAGCGACTGGCTTGTACACCGCTCCAGATCTCCTTGACCGCCATCATGGTCCACCGCACCGGATCTTCTTAACCGGCGCCCTCGTCCACCACAGTGTAGGCCCTTCACTGACTCCCTCGTCCGCCCCTTCGCTGGCCCTTCATACAAGCCCTCATCCGCCACAACAGATCCGCCTCACCGAAAGCACTATACAACGCGCCAGCCGAAGCCTTCGTCCACTGCACCGGACCCGCTCCATGGACGCCATATTCAACTCCACCGGCCCTGCTTTACCGACGTCGCAGCCTCATCAGGTTATTTCGATCTGTACTCCTTCGGTTTTTCTCTTTATCGTGCAACTGTTCACTTACCACAGATGAGCTTTCTTGTATGTCGACAGGCGCCGCAACCGTAGCACCGGAGCCGCTTCAGCGACGGCGACAGCCGGCCCAAACTCAACCGCAACATGAGCACCATCGACGATCCTTAGCTATCAAGTATGCCAACGATACCCATACGCCGCCGAGAATCAGGTACTATTATCCAACGGCCGGCGCCTACGTTCACTTTCTTAGCATAAGCACCGCACCTTTAAATTTCTTCAGGGCATCATTCAGTTTTTCATGAGACGCGTTATTCTGCTTGCACCTGTAGGGCCATACTTCTGGCAGTGAACATGTTACATGTGCTAAATTACATACCAGTGCACATATAGTTAATATGCTTTAGTTTTGTCCTAAGTATTACTGTACTTCCTAGATATCACTGCCTACTATTTTACTTCTTGCATGCTATATTTATGATAATGGTGTTGTTCTGATGCCACATGTTGGTTCCATCAAATTGCTTCATGTTCTCTATGCTTAATTACACATCAGCAAACTAGCATGTGGTTCCGCTGGTTTTTGTTCGTTTTACCCTACATTTTCTGATGCTAGCTATTACATCACTGCTACAAGCCTCTGTTCGTTACTTTTTTCCAAGTTGCATGACTAATTTGATGCTTCTATTAATTATGGAGCTGCCAACCCCATGAAGCAAAATATTTGTTCTTTTGGGGCTCGCACCTCGAACAAGCATAAAAATAGAGGGAAGGAGATATATTGTCGTGTATGCACACACCCTTCTTTCATTAGTTTAGATGAACCATTGATGATCAATTCGAACCAGTGCATGCGATTAAAATTAATTTTACCTAAATAGAGGGTGCAGAATAAACTACAACAAGTAGATTTGCAACCACGGGATGCTGACGATATCTTCAAAGAACATTGCAACAGCAGCGAGGCTTCACAGCAACATATGGTAAGCCAGTGTGTTTTAGTACATGTGAAATGTAATGCGTGTCGGCTACTTTCTTGGCTTTTGCCCTCAACCTGTAATCCTACAGAATAACAAATAGTTCAGTTGTCTGCTTTGCTATATTGCTTGATTCGAATGCTTGTTTGTTACTTGTTACGCTATACCTGAGTTGGCCAATATGTCAGCAGTGCCTGCTGTACTATCGTAAAGAAATGCATGCCTAGTTTATTTGAGTCCTTAACTTTTCCTCTGAACTTCATCACAAGACTGTCTTTGTAGTTTATATGAGGCCACACTGTTAAGTGCTTTCTTAGATTATTTCAACTGCTTAGATGCCTTGGCAACTTAAATATAGCGGTGGTACACTCCCTTTCAACTAGGGATGTCAATTGGGTCCCGGTTAATCCCGATTAAAGTCCACTAGTGGTATGATAGTTCAAAAGAGTTTTTGTTTTTTGAGGAAAATGAACCAGGGAGCTAGCAAAAACTAACTAGATGGGACTGGCGGATGTCGTTTATTTGCCACTTACATCCCTAGTTTCCTCTTACCATTTTAATTTCTTTTCGGCTGATGCTGCTTCGAACCATTTAAATATAGCTTGCCATGCTCGGCAATAATTCGTATGTCATTTACCATGTAAGCTTACTGCCTGGATCATGCGATAACTATCTCTTACTTATGTCCAGCGGAAACCTTTCAGGATGCCGTTCACACTAGGACACAATGTACAACTCCAAAATCTATTTTCGGAAGCAGTGCGCCATCCATGTTACCAGATGGTAGCAGTTCAGAGGAAACACTGCCGGAGAGCAGTCTGAGCACAGATATTATAGTTCTTGAGGCTCTACTAGAGGCAGAAAGAGATGGTGTGGCTGCCATGAATGAGGTAATCTCGATCTTGAAGCTGGAAATTATGCAATTAGCTGCACGCATTATGCAAGCAACCCAAGAATTGGAGGAAGTAAGAATGTTGCATTTGAAGACGGAGGAGGTCCTGCTGCTTCTGCTATCTGAAGCCCAGGGTAATCCCAGTTCTTCTTTAGATAGCAGTTGAAATTGTCATTAGATAATTGTACTTGCATGTTGTGTCATGTCTCTGAATGGATTATGTTGTAAGACCCCCTATGTTGTCCATGTGTTGTAATGATCCGAATTTTTTAGGCGAGGTAATCCTCAGTACTTGTATGATTGACATAAGGTGAACTATTTTTTGTGTGAGCATATTGTATTGGATGAAATAACGGTTTGACTCAAAGTGTATCCAACCTACTGAATTCGAAGATCACGGCATTTCTAAATCATAATCATATATAAAGGTGGAATAAATCTTTGTTGTGGTTTTGAAGAAATAAATAACAAAACATAGGATTATCTGTGGATATTCGTAATCGAATAAAAATTGGATTTGGATTTAGTTGCCAGGGCCCAGGGCAAACGTGAGTGCTAATTCTCCCAAGTTTTGAATGAAGCGGCTAAACACCCACTATCATTTGTGGGCTGCCCGAAGCAAGTGTTTGCGAGATGGAAATTACTGTCTACCCCTGACACTTGACATCCTTATCGACCGGATTTACACTGCTGTCGATAGGGGTAGACTAGTAACATCAATCAGATGTGACACGACGGCCTCTGAGCCCATTCAGACACGGTGGGCGCCAAACGTGGGCGGCAAAACACATTTGATTCAAGCTCGTCCGAAAGACATGTGTCTCTCCCTCCATTTCCCCATTCATCCACGGTGGGCGGCAAAACAAACTCTCCTCGTCCGAAATCGATGTAGGCTAATATTTTAAATAGGGGCAGATGTGACACAACCGCCCTACCTGTCAGCCATGTTCATACACCGTGGGCGCCAACCGTGGGCGGCAAAACACCCTCTCCTCGCCTAAAATCGTTACCGGCAAATATTTGGGAGATGCGAGATTGCCGTCCTATCCCCAACCGACGTGATGTCCGAAATTTTAAACGGGGGATAAGTTCGTAACTTTCCCACATTTCAGACAAGCGCGTCCCAAAGTTTGAGATCCCCCCTCCCCCTCCATTTCCCCATTCATACATCGTCGGCGCCACGACAACCTCCCCACTGCGGCCAGCCTCCTCCGTCCGCCACCCCATCCTCCGCCTTGCCGGAGCCGCTACCCCTACCCCATCGTCCACTTCAAGAGATAGCCGTCTCTCATCCACGGCGCCGGACCAGGATCCTTTCATCGCGTCGTCTTGCTTCATCGGCGCCGTCGTCCACTTTGCCGTTGCCACTCCTACGACCGCCTCGTCCATGGCAACAGGATTTATCCCCCAACCTGGCCGTCTGCCATCTAAAGCCTTCTTCCCCGCCGCCGATAGCCATCGCACCCGCAGCACCCTCAACGTATCAGTAGGGGCCTACACGGCGTCGCAAGAGAGGTGGTACTCTTCCATATGTGCTTAAGTTATTGATCTCACCCGGAAAATAGATCTTAAATTGTTTACTGTACTTTTCTTGTCCGTACCAAATCGTAGTGGCTAGTTGAGTGCAAACATTGGTTGCGAAGTAGCTTTGTCCGGTTTGCACCTTCAGATCCGCCATGTCACGGTCACTATACTCGTAAAGCTTATGGTTTACCCCCTTTATATTCACTACCATCATCGTAGGTGCTTCACTGCTTCGTGTCGTGATAGCACTGCTCCTCAAGACCTCAACCCATCAAG
This sequence comes from Triticum aestivum, assembly GCF_018294505.1. Lineage (NCBI taxonomy): Eukaryota > Viridiplantae > Streptophyta > Magnoliopsida > Poales > Poaceae > Triticum > Triticum aestivum. The sequence continues at coordinate 485,605,221 of NC_057802.1, read as the reverse complement.
CGAAACAACATGCCACTCATAATTCCAAAGCTTACGTGTTGAAATACGAATCTGATATGATGCTCATATTACTAAAATAGAGAATGTTTAATTGGTCACCTAATGTTCCTATATTCGTTTCGAAAAGCATGTGCGCCACCCACTGGTCCAGCTAGTTCCATTTTCCTGATTTTACTCTTGATGCTTAGGGTTTTCCCCTTTTATCTACTCTACTATGATCTACGTAGGTGCTTTCTGTCATACTAGCATTACTCCACCCTTCAAGCTAAACAACACAACACTCAAAATTCCAAAGCTTAGTTGTTCAAATATGATTGTGATATGATATTGATATTAGTTAACAGACACATTTAATTGGTTAGCTAAAGGTCCCACTTGAGTTTCCAAATGCATGTCGCGACATATAGAGAGACAGCAGAATTGCATTTCTTTGTCACTTGTTGACTGTACTTTCTTGTCCATACCAAATCTTAGTTGTTATTTCAAAGCAAATGTCGGTTGCTAACTACCCTTTGCGTGGTTTGCAGCTTCAGATCTGCCATCCCACTGCCACGGTCAACACTATACTCATCATGCTTACGGTTTCCCCATTTTATGATGACCACGATCAGCCTACGTGGTTTGTGTCATAATAGCACTGCTCCACCCATCGACCTAAACAAGCTTGGTTGTACAAATTCAAATCTGATATTATGCTGATATTAGTAAAACTGAGAGATGTTTAATTGGTCAGCTAAATGTTCCTACTTTAGTTTCGAAATGCATGTGAGCCACATATGGAGAGACCGGAAGGAATAGTATTTCTCTGTGCGCTCTGGTTCATCATGGGTGGCCAACCAACATTGTATAGAAAGACTTGCAATATCTTCAATCTGCTTGCTCTTCTGCTCTTCTTTAAGATGATCCTCTTCACTTGCGGTCGACTGGTCAGGTCGAGTTATTCTCCCTTAGTATATTTTGAATCTGTCAGGTCAGGTCGACTTGTTCTTCTTTACTATATGTTGAAGCTGTCATCTGCGAAGTATCATCACTTCTGGAGCTCTCATATTTTGAGTAGTAGGCCACATTATATTAATGCACACACCAAATTACAGCATGCATGGCACCTCTTAGAAGAATTGCAGAGATAGCACAAAGGGGTTTACAGGGAGGTAGTATTGGATTAGAATCACTTCTACATTACAAAGATAATCTCACTTTTTTATGTTTTCATGCATGTCAGGTATTGAACGTTATCAAAATGAATATGAGAATGGGTGCACGAGAGGAATATTGCGGAACAATCCACTGGCTAACAAACTTGGCATGGTGGAGGATGGTCTATCTTATTCACCCATTAAGGTGCATGCTCTGACTTGGCAAGGTTGTATCGGTCGCACATATTTTGCATCTGACCTCTTGCATTACTTCTACTTTGTTACACCATCTGCTTAGTTTAAGCATCATATATGAGTATATGCCATACCTATCCATTTTCTGTACCTATTCCATGTGTCGTCATACTATGTTTTTCCAGTCAAATGTTGTTCTTTCGTAATAGATGTACAAAAGGAAGAGTGTGATTGCAGATCCTCAAGGAGTACAAACTAGGTATTTGGAGAAGGTAGTGATGCCTATTAAATCAGATAGATCAGCAGCCACAAAAAACACAGGCCCAACTGTAACAGACTTTACCCCTACTCCAGTGGTCAAACCCCTATTAGAACTGCTGACAGCCCAGCGTCAGGTACTGTCTATGATATCAATTCAAAATTTGAACTCCTAAATTTCTGCATGTGCCTTACCTTCTCTCTTGTATGAAAACTAATTTCAGATGAATCTCCTTGCTCAAAGGATCATAGGATCTCATGACAATACTGGGCTCTGCATTGCTCTTGTCAATACCTCTTGCCCTTTGTCAGCATACTTACACTCATTGTTGTTTAATTATGTAGCATCACTGTAAATGTTTGCTTCTTTATCCTCCCTTTGCTTGAGATTATAAGATCTATATTTACTCTTAGATAAATGTAGAATTAACACAATGGTTATGAAGTTTTGGATTGCTCATGTAAGTACCTTTTGTCATGTACTCCCTCTGTATCGAATTAATTGTTGATCAATTGGATGTATTTAGAACTTAATAGTGCTAGATACATCCATTTGAGCGAAAACTAATAACGGACGGTGGTGGTATTACTGTACATGTATCGCGAGATAGTTGATTGTCTAGCATTACTCTGCATCTTATCTGCCCTGCCCTCCACTTTCTCCAAATTATCATATCTACATTTACTCTTACCAAAATGTTGAATAAAGCCAATGCCACTGCACACATTGATGTCTGCATTCCTATTGTCAGTACCTTTTGCCTTGTAACGCTGTACTTAATTAATTGCTATTTGATTATGTATCATCAGTCTCCACCTGAGCTTCATTATCCTCTATTTCTTCCAATATTATTTGATCTATATTTACTCTTTGCAAAATGTAGAATAATGGCAACGCTTATAAAGATTTTTCTTTGGGGAATTTGTTGAATTATCTTTCCATCAACATGGAGAAGGGCTTTGTCCAGCCCGTGTTAACATGTAATGTAAGTTCATCCTTCTCAAGCCTTCAAACTTGTTTCTAGTATCGATTTGGATAGGCATCATTTCCTCCACTGCTGTTTACATCTGATTGGATGTTTGCAACAACTACCAGTTTTAAATTGTAGTTGTAAAAACATGTTCCTTATGCAGAACGGATCCATTTATTTGCTTATATAATTGTGAAACCTGTTACGTGTCTCCTTGTTTCTCTTTCAGAGTCGTATCTCTTATGCCAGGCAGAACTTTAGGAAAGATAGTGAGCCAAACCATCTTGAGGACAGCGAGATGACCCCAAGGTCCTGTCTTGATGAAGACAGTGAGTTGAAGCTACTCACCAGCAGGTGTGAGACAACCTCTATGCAGTCGCTGCCTCAATCAGTTCGACTTCTTCAGTCTCAACTTAAAGCGGAAAGGCTTGCTTTAGCTCAGCTCCGACTTGAAAGTCAAAGATGTAATGAAGATGTCAGGGGACTGCCTTGCGCACTATGGTGCCATACAGCTAGGGATGAAGCATCTATCGTTGACACAACTGAGGTCTCATCGGCTTGTTCGGCTGCTTGCGGGGCCCGAGCTTGCCAGGTCTAGTGCCTTCTAAAGTGCTCTCAGTTTTGTATATTCTTTTGTCGGTGCGTTTATATGCACTAGTGGCGACCTTTGATATCCAGTGTATGTAATCCACGGTCATGTTGCGCTTCATTATCACCGGTAGCGAACTTTGATTCCCAGTGGATGTAATATGCCGTAATTTCTTTGTTGTATAGTCTAGGTTTATTCTTTGGTCGGTATGCTGTAATTTAGGCCGAAAGGTTTAGTGGATCTCAGTGTTGTCGGTCTTCAGGTCGGCCCGTTACTCATATGAGCCAAAACGTGGGCCTATAATCATCTTGGGCCATTAACAGGTCTAAACCTATAGTAGTTTCCCGCCTTTAACAGGCCATGGGCTACATATTTACTGTAGTGACACTGGGCTTCCTACGGGTCGTAGAAACAATGGGCCTTCTACGGGTCGTATCATCAATGGGCCTCAGATGGGCCATATGATCGATTGGCCAAACATTGGACAAAAACAGACCGCATTATGGTCGTAAACGGGCTAGAGTTGGAGTTGTCTGTTCATGGGCCGACCATAACGGGCCGTCGTTAATAGGTCGTATTGGATGACGCTACGAAAACGGCCCAACGTATTAACGGGCCACAAACGGGCCGACTATAACCACGGGCTGAATTTGGCCCACAAGCAGAAAATGGCAGTAACGGGCCGTAAGTAACCGAATGCTGGAAATGAGCCCAAGAATAAATGGGCCCTGAGAAGGCCGAAAGATAACATGGGCTGGAAACGGCCCAACGGAATAATGGGCCGTTGATGGGTATAAAGTGATACACTATTCATTATGGGCCAGTTTCACCACGGGTCGTTAATGGGCCAAGAGTTACAAAGGGCCTCATATGGGTCGAAAGAAGTCATGGGCCATACATGGGCCAGAACTTAAAACGGGCTGGAATTATATTGGACGGCCCAGATGACGCTACTGGGCCTAATTCGGATAGGCCGTAAACGGGGCCTGGGTTAGCGGGCTGTAAATGGGCTATATGCGAACAGGCCGTTAACAGGCTTTCCGTGGGCCGGCCCGCCACCTTTTGACCAAGTCAAACGGGCCGCCCTTTTCACAGGAATGGGCCTCTGTTGGGCCGTGCCATGTGTCGACGTATCATAGGCGCTTTTGGTCCAATGAGTGGATGACATCTGTCCCAACGGTGAGCCGACACGTGTTTCCTCCAGCCAATGATGATTTCACACGTGGAAAATCCCCATTGGTCGGGGCTGTTAACGGGTTATCGGATCCAAAACCAGACCCGATAGCTTAACGGCGTTCCGTTACGGTGGATGCCACGTGTCGGTCACCCTTGACGAAAGCACTTCTGTGACACGCGATTTATCGTCATGGAAGTGGACACTTCCGTGATGATAATTTTGGTAATGTCATGGAACACTTCTACGACAGCACAGGTATGACTATCTTGATTCTGTCATAAATTTGTCATGGATGTACATGCATGACAGAAAACGTGACCTACTGTGACAAACATGTATCATCACGGAAGTGTATTTTTTTTGTAGTGCTCCCACCGGGAGTAGGACTCCTCGTTTTCCTTGTTGGAGTAGGAGAGGGAAGGAAGTGATAGAGGAGGAGAAGGAAAAAGGGGGGCGCCCCCCCCCCCCTCCTTGTCCAATTCGGACTAGAGGGGAAGGGGGCGCGCGGCTGCCCTGGCCGCCCCTCCTCTTCTCCCACTAAGGCCCATGAGGCCCTATTAACTCCCCGGGGGGTTCCGGTAACCCCCCCCCCCCCGGTACTCCGGTAAATGTCCAAAACCTCCCGGAACCTTTCCGGTGTCTGAACATAGTCGTCGAATATATCGATCTTTACGTCTCAACCATTTTGAGACTCCTCGTCATGTCCGTGATCATATCCGGGACTCCGAACTACCTTTGGTAGATCAAAACACAAAAACTCATAATACCGATCGTCACCAAACTTTAAGCGTGCGGACCCTACGGGTTCGAGAACTATGTAGACATGACCGAGACACGTCTCCGATCAATAACCAATAGCGGAACCTGGATGCTCATATTGGCTCCCACATATTCTACGAAGATCTGTATTGGTCAAACCGCATAACAACATACGTTGTTCCCTTTGTCATCGGTATGCTACTTGCCCAAGATTCGATCGTCGGTATCTCAATACCTAGTTCAATCTCGTTACCGGTAAGTCTCTTTACTCATTATGTAATGTATCATCCCGCAACTAACTCATTAGTCACATTGCTTGCAAGGCTTATAGTGATGTGCATTACCGAGAGGGCCCAGAGATACCTCTCCGACAATCGGAGTGACAAATCCTAATCTCGAAATACGCCAACTCAACAAGTACCTTCGGAGACACCTGTAGAGCACCTTTATAATCACCCAGTTACGTTGTGACGTTTGGTAGCACACAAAGTGTTCCTCCGGTAAACGGGAGTTGCATAATCTCATAGTCATAGGAACATGTATAAGTCATGAAGAAAGCAATAGCAACATACTAAACGATCAAGTGCTAAGCTAACGGAATGGGTCAAGTCAATCACATCATTCTCCTAATGACGTGATCCCGTTAATCAAATGACAACTCATGTCTATGGCTAGGAAACTCAACCATCTTTGATCAACGAGCTAGTCAAGTAGAGGCATACTAGTGACACTATGTTTGTCTATGTATTCACACATGTATTATGTTTCCGGTTAATACAATTCTAGCATGAATAATAAACATTTATGATGATATAAGGAAATAAATAATAACTTTATTATTGCCACTAGGGCATATTTCCTTCAGTCTCCCACTTGCACTAGAGTCAATAATCTAGATTACACAGTAATGATTCTAACACCCATGGAGTCTTGGTGCTGATCATGTTTTGCTCGTGGAAGAGGCTTAGTCAACGGGTCTGCAACATTCAGATCCGTATGTATCTTGCAAATCTCTATGTCTCCCACCTGGACTTGGTCCCGGATGGAATTGAAGCATCTCTTGATGTGCTTGGTTCTCTTGTGAAATCTGGATTCCTTTGCCAAGGCAATTGCACCAGTATTGTCACAAAAGATTTTCATTGGACCCGATGCACTAGGTATGACACCTAGATCGGATATGAACTCCTTCATCCAGACTCCTTCATTTGCTGCTTCCGAAGCAGCTATGTACTCCGCTTCACACGTAGATCCCGCCATGATGCTTTGTTTATAACTGCACCAACTGACAGCTCCACCGTTCAATGTAAACACGTATCCGGTTTGCGATTTAGAATCGTCCGGATCAGTGTCAAAGCTTGCATCGACGTAACCATTTACGAATAGCTCTTTGTCACCTCCATAAACGAGAAGCATACCCTTAGTCCTTTTAAGGTATTTCAAGATGTTCTTGACCGTTGACCAGTGATCCACTCCTGGATTACTTTGGTACCTCCCTGCTAAGCTAATAGAAAGACACACATCAGGTCTGGTACACAGCATTGCATACATGATAGAGCCTATGGCCGAAGCATAGGGAACATCTTTCATTTTCTCTCTATCTTCTGTAGTGGTCGGGCATTGAGTCTGACTCACCTTCACACCTTGTAACACAGGCAAGAACCCTTTCTTTGCATGATCCATTTTGAACTTTTTCAAAACTTTTTCAAGGTATGTGCTTTGTGAAAGTCCTATCAAGCGTCTTGATCTATCTCTATAGATCTTGATGCCCAATATGTAAGCAGCTTCACCGAGGTCTTTCATTGAAAAACTCTTATTCAAATATCCTTTTATGCTATCCAGAAATTCTATATCATTTCCAATCAGTAATATGTCATCCACATATAAAATTAGAAATGCTACAGAGCTCCCACTCACTTTCTTGTAAATACAGGCTTCCCCAAAAGTCTGTATAAAACCATATGCTTTGATCACACTATCAACATGTTTATTCCAACTCCGAGGTGCTTGCACCAGTCCATAAATGGATCGCTGGAGCTTGCACACTTTGTTAGCTCCCTTTGGATCGACAAACCTTCTGGTTGCATCATATACAACTCTTCTTCCAGAAATCCATTCAGGAATGCAGTTTTGACATCCATTTGCCAAATTTCATAATCAAAAAATGCGGCAATTGCTAACATGATTCGGACAGACTTAAGCATCGCTACGGGTGAGAAAGTCTCATCGTAGTCAACCCCTTGAACTTGTCGAAAACCTTTCGCAACAAGTCGAGCTTAGTAAACAGTAACATTACCGTCAGCGTCAGTCTTCTTCTTGAAGATCCATTTTCGTGGCCTCAAGACATTTTGCGGAATCTGGGCTCACCATCGCTTCTTCATAGTTCGTAGGTTCGCCTTGGTCAAGTAACATGACCTCCAGAATATGACTACCGTACCACTCTGGTGCGGATCTTACTCTGGTTGACCTACGAGGTTCAGTAGTAACTTGATCTGAAGTTTCATGATCAATATCATTAGCTTCCTCACTAATTGGTGTAGATGTCGCGGGAACCGGTTTATGTGATGAACTACTTTCCAATAAGGGAGCAGGTACAGTTACCTCATCAAGTTCTACTTTCCTCCCACTCACTTCTTTCGAGAGAAACTCCTTCTCTAGAAAGGATCCATTCTTAGCAACGAATGTCTTGCCTTCGGATCTGTGATAGAAGGTGTACCCAACAGTTTCCTTTGGGTATCCTATGAAGACACATTTCTCCGATTTGGGTTACAGCTTATTAGGTTGAAGCTTTTTCACATAAGCATCGCAGCCCCAAACTTTAAGAAACGACAACTTTGGTTTCTTGCCAAACTACAGTTCATAAGGCGTCGTCTCAACTGATTTCGATGGTGCCCTATTTAACATGAATGCAGCTGTCTCTAAAGCATAACCCCAAAACGATAGCGCTAAATCAGTAAGAGAAATCATAGATCGCACCATATCTAGTAAAGTACGATTACGACGTTCAGACACACCATTACGTTGTAGTGTTCCGGGTGGCGTGAGTTGCGAAACTATTCCGCATTGCTTCAAGTGTAGACCAAACTCGTAACTAAAATATTCTCGTCCCCGATCCGATTGTAGAAACTTTATTTTCTTGTTACGATGATTTTCCACTTCACTCTGAAATTCTTTGAACTTTTCAAATGTTTCAGACTTCTGTTTCATTAAGTAGATATACCCATATCTGCTCAAATCATCTGTGAAGGTGAGAAAATAACGATACCCGCCGCGAGCCTCAATATTCATCGGACCACATACATCAGTATGTATGATCTCCAACAAATCTGTTGCTCGCTCCATTGTTCCGGAGAACGGCGTTTTAGTCATCTTGGCCATAAGGCATGGTTTGCAAGTACCAAGTGATTCATAATCAAGTGATTCCAAAAGTCCATCCGTATGGAGTTTCTTCATGCGCTTTACACCAATATGACCCAAACAGCAGTGCCACAAATAAGTTGCACTATCATTATCAAATCTGCATCTTTTGGCTTCAACATTATGAATATGTGTATCACTACTATCGAGATTCAACAAAAATAGACCACTCTTCAAGGGTGCATGACCATAAAAGATATTACTCATATAAATAGAACAACCATTATTCTCAGATTTAAATGAATAACTGTCTCGCATCAAACAAGATCCAGATATAATGTTCATGCTTAACGCTGGCACCAAATAACAATTATTCAGGTCTAAAACTAATCCTGAAGGTAGATGTAGAGGTAGCGTGCCGACGGCGATCAAATCGACTTTGGAACCATTTCCCACGCGCATTGTCACCTCGTCCTTAGCCAGTCTTCGCTTAATCTGTAGTCCCTGTTTCGAGTTGCAAATATTAGCAACAGAACCAGTATCAAATAACCAGGTGCTACTGCGAGCTCTAGTAAGGTACATGTTGGGGATCGTTGCAGAAATTAAAAAAATTCTACGCATCACCAAGATCAATCTATGGAGCTTACTAGCAACGAGAGGGGAGTGCATCTTCATACCTTTGAAGATCGCGATGTGGAAGCGTTGCAAGAACGCGGTTGGTGGAGTCGTACACGAAGCGATTCAGATCGCGGCCGAATCCGATCTAAGCACCGAACAACGGTGCCTCCGCGTTCAACACACGTGCAGTCCGGTGACGTCTCCCGCGCCTTGATCCAACAAGGAGAGAGGGAGAGGTTGGGGAAGACTCCGTCCAGCAGCAGCACGACGGCGTGGTGGTGGTGGAGGAGCGTGGCACTCCAGCAGGGCTTCGCCAAGCACTGCGAGAGACGAGGAGGGAGAGGGGTAGGGCTGCGCCAGGAGAGAGGGAGACTCGTGTCTCTGGCAGCCCCAAAACCCCCACTATATATAGGGGCAGGGGAGGGGGGCGGCCCCCTAGATCCATCTAGAGGGGGGCGGCGGCCCCTCGGGGGGGCAGCGGCCCCCTTAGGGTTCCAACTAGGGGGGAGCCCGCCCCCACGGGGGGGCAGCGGCCCCCTAGGGTTTCCAACCCTAGGCGCCTTGGGCCCTTGGGGGTGCACCAGCCCACTAAGGGGTTGGTTCCCACCCAACTACAGCCCATTAGGTCCTTCGGGGCAGGTGGACCCTCCCGGTGGACCCCCGGAACCCCTTCGGTGGTGCCGGTACAATACCGATAAACCCCAAAACCTTTCCGGTGACTGAAACTGGACTTCCCATATATAAATCTTCACCTCCGGACCATGTTGGCTCCCACATGTTCCACGATGATCTCATCGGATGAACCACGATGTCAAGGATTCAATCAATCCCGTATACGATTCCCTTTGTCTACCGATATAGCACTTGCTCGAGATTCGATCGTCGGTATACCGATACCTTGTTCAATCTCGTTACGGCAAGTCTCTTTACTCGTTCGTAACACATCATCCCGCGACCAACCCCATTAGTCACATTGAGCTCATTACGATGATGTCTTACCGAGTGGGCCCAGAGATACCTCTCCGTCATACGGAGTGACAAATCCCAGTCTCGATTTGTGCCAACCCAACAGATACTTTTGGGGATACCCGTAGTGTACCTTTATAGCCACCCAGTTACGTTGTGACATTTGGCACACCCAAAGTACCCTTACGGTATCCGGGAGTTGCACAATCTCATGGTCTAAGGAAAAGATACTTGACATTAGAAAAGCTTTAGCAGACGAACTACACGATCTTGTGCTATGCTTAGGATTGGGTCTTGCCCATCACATCATTATCCTAATGATGTGATCCCGTTATCAATGACATCCTATGTCCATGGTTAGGAAACCGTAACCATCTATTGATCAACGAGCTAGTCAACTAGAGGCTCACTAGGGACATGTTGTTGTCTATGTATTCACACATGTATTACGATTTTCGGATAACACAATTATAGCATGAACAATAGACAATTATCATGAACAAGGAAATATAATAATAACCATTTTATTATTGCCTCTAGGGCATATTTCCAACAGTCTCCCACTTGCACTAGAGTCAATAACCTAGTTACATTGTGATGAATCGAACACCCATAGAGTTCTGGTGTTGATCATGCTTTGCACGTGGAAGAGGTTTAGTCAACGGATCTGCGACATTCAGGTCCGTATGCACTTTACAAATCTCTATGTCTCCATCTTGAACATTTTCACGAATGGAGTTGAAGCGACGCTTGATATGCCTGGTCTTCTTGTGAAACCTGAGCTCCTTGGCAAGGGCAATAGCTCCAGTGTTGTCACAGAAGAGAGTCATCGGGCCCGATGCATTGGGAATAATTCCTAGGTCGGTAATGAACTCCTTCATCCAGATTGCTTCATGTGCTGCCTCCGAGGCTGCCATGTACTCCGCTTCACATGTAGATCCCGCCATGACGCTTTGCTTGCAACTGCACCAGCTGACCGCCCCACCATTCAAAATATACACGTATCCGGTTTGTGACTTGGAGTCATCCAGATCTGTGTCGAAGCTAGCATCAACGTAACCCTTTACGACGAGCTCTTCGTCGCCTCCATAAATGAGAAACATATCCTTAGTCCTTTTCAGGTACTTCAGGATATTCTTGACCGCTGTGCAGTGTTCCATGCCGGGATTACTTTGGTACCTTCCTACCAAACTTATAGCAAGGTTTACATCAGGTCTGGTACACACTATGGCATACATAATAGACCCTATGGCCGAGGCATAGGGGATGACACTCATCTTTTCTCTATCTTCTGTCATGGTCGGGCATTGAGCCGCGCTCAATCTCACACCTTGCAATACAGGCAAGAACCCCTTCTTTGACTGATCCATATTGAACTTCTTCACTATCTTGTCAAGGTATGTGCTTTGTGAAAGACCAATGAGGCGTCTCGATCTATCTCTATAGATCTTGATGCCTAATATATAAGCAACTTCTCCAAGGTCCTTCATTGAAAAACACTTATTCAAGTAGGCCTTTATGCTTTCCAAGAGTTCTATATTATTTCCCATCAATAGTATGTCGTCCACATACAATATGAGAAATGCTACAGAGCTCCCACTCACTTTCTTGTAAACACGGGCTTCTCCATAAATCTGCGTAAACCCAAACGCTTTGATCATCTCATCAAAACGAATGTTCCAGCTCCGAGATGCTTGCACCAGCCCATAGATCGAGTGTTGGAGCTTGCATACCTTGTCAGCATTCTTAGGATCGACAAAACCTTCCGGCTGCATCATATACAATTCTTCCTTAAGGAAACCATTAAGGAATGCCTTTTTGACGTCCATTTGCCATATCTCATAATCATAGAATGCGGCAATTGCTAACATGATTCGGACAGGCTTCAGCTTCGCTACGGGTGAGAAGGTCTCATCGTAGACAACCCCTTGAACTTGTCGATAACCCTTAGCGACAAGCCGAGCTTTATAGATGGTCACATTGCCATCCGCGTCCGTCTTCTTCTTAAAGATCCATTTATTTTCTATGGCTCGCCGATCATCGGGCAAGTCCATCAAAGTCCATACTTTGTTTTCATACATGGATCCTATCTCGGATTTCATGGCTTCAAGCCATTTGTCGGAATCCGGGCCCGCCATCGCTTCTTCATAGTTTGAAGGTTCAACATTGTTTAACAACATTATTTCTAGGACAGGGTTGCCATACCATTCTGGCATGGAACGTGTCCTTGTGGACCTACGAAGTTCAGTAGTAACTTGATCCGAAGTTCCTTGATCATCATCATTAACTTCCTCTCTGGTCGGTGCAGGCACCACAGAAACATTTTCTTGAGCTGCGCTACCTTCCGGTTCAAGAGGCAGTACTTCATCAAGTTCTACTTTCCTCCCACTTACTTCTTTCGAGAGAAACTCTTTCTCTAGAAAGGATCCATTCTTGGCAACAAAGATCTTGCCTTCGGATCTGAGGTAGAAGGTATACCCAATAGTTTCCTTAGGGTATCCTATGAAGACGCACTTTTCTGACTTGGGTTCGAGCTTTTCAGGTTGAAGTTTCTTGACATAAGCATCGCATCCCCAAACTTTTAGAAACGACAGCTTAGGTTTCTTCCCAAACGATAATTCATACAGTGTCGTCTCAACGGATTTCGATGGAGCCCTATTTAAAGTGAATGCGGCAGTCTCTATAGCATAACCCCAAAATGATAGCGGTAGGTCGGTAAGAGACATCATGGATCGCACCATATCCAATAGAGTGCGATTTCGACGTTCGGACACACCATTACGCTGAGGTGTTCCAGGCGGCGTGAGTTGTGAAACAATTCCACATTTCCTTAAGTGCGTGCCAAATTCGTGACTCAAATATTCTCCCCCACGATCTGATCGTAAGAACTTGATTTTCCTGTCACGTTGATTCTCAACCTCACTCTGAAATTCCTTGAACTTTTCAAAGGTCTCAGACTTGTGTTTCATTAAGTAGACATACCCATATCTACTTAAGTCATCCGTGAGGGTGAGAACATAGCGATAACCACCGCGGGCCTCAATGCTCATTGGACTGCACACATCAGTATGTATGATTTCCAATAAGTTGGTTGCTGGCTCCATTGTTCCGGAGAACGGAGTCTTGGTCATTTTGCCCATGAGGCATGGTTCGCACGTGTCATGATTCATAATCAAGAGATTCCAAAAGTCCATCTGCTTGGAGTTTCTTCATGCGTTTGACACCAATGTGACCAAGGCGGCAGTGCCACAAGTATGTGGGACTATCATTATCAACCTTACATCTTTTGGCATTCACATTATGAATATGTGTAACATCATGTTCGAGATTAAATAAGAATAAACCATTGACCAGCGGGGCATGACCATCAAACATGTCTCTCATATAAATAGAATAACCATTATTCTCAGATTTAAATGAGTAGCCATCTCGCATTAAACGAGATCCAGATACAATGTTCATGCTCAAAGCTGGTACTAAATAACAATTATTGAGGTTTAAAATTAATCCCGTAGGTAAATGTAGAGGTAGTGTGCCGACGGCGATCACATCGACCTTGGAACCATTCCCGACGCGCATCGTCACCTCGTCCTTCGCCAGTCTCCGCTTATTCCACAGCTCCTGTTTTGAGTTACAAATATGAGCAACCGCACCGGTATCAAGTACCCAGGAGCTACTACGAGCGCTGGTTAGGTACACATCAATAACATGTAAATCACATATATCTTGGTATTGCCGGCCTTCATATCCGCTAAGTACTTGGGGCAGTTCCGCTTCCAGTGACCGTTTCCCTTGCAATAAAAGCACTCAGTCTCAGGCTTGGGTCCATGCTTTGGCTTCTTCCCGCCAACTGGCTTACCGGGCGCGGCAACTCCCTTGCCGTCCTTCTTGAAGTTCTTCTTACCCTTGCCTTTCTTGAACTTAGTGGTTTTATTCACCATCAACACTTGATGTTCCTTTTTGATCTCCACCTCCGCTGATTTCAGCATTGCATATACCTCAGGAATGGTCTTTTCCATCCCCTGCATATTGAAGTTCCTCACAAAGCTCTTGTAGCTAGGTGGGAGCGACTGAAGGATTCTGTCAACGACCGCATCATCCGGGAGATTAACTCCCAACTGAGATAAGCGGTTGTGCAACCCAGACATTTTGAGTATGTGCTCGCTGACAGAACTATTCTCCTCCATCTTACAACTGTAGAACTTGTCAGAGACTTCATATCTCTCGACCCGGGCATGAGCTTGGAAAACCATTTTCAGCTCTTGGAACATCTCATATGCTCTGTGCTGCTCAAAACGCTTTTGGAGCACCGGTTCTAAGCTGTAAAGCATGCCGCACTGAACCAGGGAATAATCATCACTACCCGACTGCCAGGCGTTCATAACGTCTTGAGTTGCTAGGAAAATAGGTGCTTCACCTAGCGGTGCATCAAGGACATATGCTTTCTTGGCAGCTATGAGGATAATCCTCAGGTTACGGACCCAGTCCGTGTAGTTGCTACCATCATCTTTCAGCTTGGTTTTCTCTAGCAACGCGTTGAAGTTGAGGGCAATATTAGCGTAGGCCATTTGATCTACAAGACATATTGCAAAGTTTTAGACTATGTTCATGATAATTAAGTTCATCTAATCAAATTATTTAATGAACTCCCACTCAGATAGACATCCCTCTAGTCATCTAAGTGATACATGATCCGAGTCAACTAGGCCGTGTCTGATCATCACGTGAGACAGACTAGTCATCATCGGTGAACATCTCTATACGACTCATGTTCGACCTTTCGGTCTTCCGTGTTCCGAGGCCATGTCTATACATGCTAGGCTCCTCAAGTCAACCTAAGTGTATTACGTGTGTAAATCTGGCTTACACCCGTTGTATGCGAACGTTAGAACCTATCACACCCGATCATCACGTGGTGCTTTGGAACAACGGACCTTAGCAACGGTGCACAGTTAGGGGGAACACAATTCTTGATATTTTAATGAGGGATCATCTTATTTATGCTACCGTCGTTCTAAGAAAATAAGATGTAAAAACATGATAAACATCACATGCAATCAAATAGTGACATGATATGGCCAATATCATTTTGCTCCTTTTGATCTCCATCTTCGGGGCGCCATGATCATCATCGTCACCGGCATGACACCATGATCTCCATCATCATGATCTCCATCATCGTGTCTTCATGAAGTTGTCTCGTCAACTATTACTTCTACTACTATGGCTAACGGTTTAGCAATAAAGTAAAGTAATTACATGACGTTTATGTTGACACACAGGTCATAAATAAATTAAGACAACTCCTATGGCTCCTGTCGGTTGTCATACTCATCGACATGCAAGTCGTGATTCTTATTACAAGAACATGATCAATCTCATACATCACATATATCATTCATCACATCCTTTTGGCCATATCACATCACACGGCATATGCTACAAAAACAAGTTAGACGTCCTCTAATTGTTGTTGCAAATTTTTACGTGGCTGCTATAGGTTTCTTAGCAAGAACGTTTCTTACCTACGCCAAAACCACAACGTGATATGCCAATTTCTATTTACCCTTCATAAAGACCCTTTTCATCGAATCCGATCCGACTAAAGTGGGAGAGACAGACACCCGCTAGCCACCTTATGCAACTAGTGCATGTCAGTCGGTGGAACCTGTCTCACGTAAGTGTACGTGTAAGGTCGGTCCGGGCCGCTTCATCCCATGATGCCGCCGAATCAAGATAAGACTAGTAACGGCAAGTAAATTGACAAAATCGATGCCCACAACAACTTGTGTTCTACTCGTGCATAGAAACTACGCATAGACCTAGCTCATGATGCCACTGTTGGGGATCGTTGCAGAAATTAATAAAATCTACGCATCACCAAGATCAATCTATGGAGCTTACTAGCAACGAGAGGGGAGTGCATCTTCATACCTTTGAATATCGCGATGCGGAAGCATTGCAAGAATGCGGTCGGTGGAGTCGTACACGAAGCGATTCAGATCGCGGCCGAATCCGATCTAAGCACTGAACAACGGTGACTCCGCGTTCAACACACGTGCAGCCCGGTGACATCTCCCGCACCTTGGTCCAGCAAGGAGAGAGGGAGAGATTGGGGAAGACTCCGTCCAGCAGCAGCACGACGGCGTGGTGGTGGTGGAGGAGCGTGGCACTCCAGCAGGGCTTCGCCAAGCACTGCGAGAGACGAGGAGGGAGAGGGGTAGGGCTGCGCCAAGAGAGAGGGAGACTCGTGTCTCTGGCAGCCCCAAAACCCCCACTATATATAGGGGAAGGGGAGGGGGCCGGCCCCCTAGATCCATCTAGACGGGGGCGGCGGCCCCTCGGGGGGGCAGTGGCCCCCTTAGGGTTTCCAACTAGGGGGGTGCCCCCCACCCCCGGGGGGGCAGCGGCCCCCTAGGGTTTCCAACCCTAGGCGCCTTGGGCCCTTGGGGGGCGCACCAGCCCACTAAGGGGCTGGTTCCCACCCAACTACAGCCCATTAGGTCCTTCGGGGCAGGTGGACCCTCCTGGTGGACCCCCAGAACCCCTTCGGTGGTCCCGGTACAATACCGATAAACCCCGAAACCTTTCTGGTGACTGAAAGTGGACTTCCCATATATAAATCTTCACCTCCGGACCATTCCGGAACTCCTCGTGACGTCCGGGATCTCATCCGGGACTCCGAACAACATTCGGTAACCACGTACATCTGTTCCCTATAACCCTAGCGTCATCGAACCTTAAGTGTGTAGACCATACGGGTTCGGGAACTATGCAGACATGACCGAGACATCTCTCCGGCCAATAACCAACAGCGGGATCTGGATACCCATGTTGGCTCCCACATGTTCCACGATGATCTCATCGGATGAACCACGATGTCAAGGATTCAATCAATCCTGTATACGATTCCCTTTGTCTACCGATATAGCACTTGCTCGAGATTCGATTGTCGGTATACCGATACCTTGTTCAATCTCGTTACGGCAAGTCTCTTTACTCGTTCCGTACACATCATCACGCGACCAACCCCATTAGTCACATTGAGCTCATTACGATGATGTCTTACCGAGTGGGCCCAGAGATACCTCTCCGTCATACGGAGTGACAAATCCCAGTCTCGATTCGTGCCAACCCAACAGATACTTTCGGGGATACCCGTAGTGTACCTTTATAGCCACCCAGTTACGTTGTGACGTTTGGCACACCCAAAGTACCCTTACGGTATCCGGGAGTTGCACAATCTCATGGTCTAAGGAAAAGATACTTGACATTAGAAAAGCTTTAGCAGACGAACTACACGATCTTGTGCTATGCTTAGGATTGGGTCTTGTCCATCACATCATTATCCTAATGATGTGATCCCGTTATCAATGACATCCTATGTCCATGGTTAGGAAACCGTAACCATCTATTGATCAACGAGCTAGTCAACTAGAGGCTCACTAGGTACATGTAGTGGTCTATGTATTCACACATGTATTACGATTTCCGGATAACACAATTATAGCATGAACAATAGACAATTATCATGAACAAGGAAATATAATAATAACCATTTTATTATTGCCTCTAGGGCATATTTCCAACAGTACACATCAATAACATGTATATCACATATACCTTTGTTCACCTTGCCATCCTTCTTATCCGCCAAATACTTGGGGCAGTTCCGCTTCCAGTGACCAGTCTGCTTGCAGTAGAAGCACTCAGTCTCAGGCTTAGGTCCAGACTTGTGTTTCTTCTCTTGAGCAGCAACTTGTTTGTTGTTCTTCTTGAAGTTCCCCTTCTTCTTCCCTTTTCCCTTTTTCTTGAAACTGGTGGTCTTGTTGACCATCAACACTTGATGCTCCTTCTTGATTTCTACCTCCGCAGCCTTTAGCATTGCGAACAGCTCGGGAATTGTCTTATCCATCCCATGCATATTATAGTTCATCACGAAGCTCTTGTAGCTTGGTGGCAGTGATTGAAGAATTCTGTCAATGACACTATCATCCGGAAGATTAACTCCTAGTTGAATCAAGTGATTGTTATACCCAGACATTTTGAGTATATGTTCACTGACAGAACTATTCTCCTCCATCTTGTAGCTGTAGAACTTATTGGAGACTTCATATCTCTCAATCCGGGCATTTGCTTGAAATATTAACTTCAACTCCTGAAACATCTCATATGCTCCATGACGTTCAAAACATCGTTGAAGTCCCGGTTCTAAGCCGTAAAGCATGGCACACTGAACTATCGAGTATTCATCAGCTTTGCTCTGCCAGACATTCTTAACGCCGTCAGTTGCATCTGCAGCAGGCCTGGCACCCAGCGGTGCTTCCAGGACGTAATTCTTCTATGCAGCAATGAGGATAATCCTCAAGTTACGGACCCAGTCTGTGTATTTGCTACCATCATCTTTCAACTTTTCTTTCTCAAGGAACGCATTAAAATTCAACGGAACAACAGCACGGGCCATCTATCTACAACAACATAGACAAGCAAAATACTATCAGGTACTAAGTTCATGATAAATTTAAGTTCAATTTAATCATATTACTTAAGAACTCCCACTTAGATAGACATCCCTTTAATCATCTAAGTGATCACGTGATCCAAATCAACTAAACCATGTCCGATCATCACGTGAGATGGAGTAGTTTTCAATGGTGAACATCACTATGTTAATCATATCTACTATATGATTCATGCTCGACCTTTCGGTCTCAGTGTTCCGAGGCCATATCTGCATATGCTAGGCTCGTCAAGTTTAACCCGAGTATTCTGCGTGTGCAAAACTGGCTTGCACCCGTTGTAGATGAACGTAGAGCTTATCACACCCGATCATCACATGGTGTCTCGGCACGACGAACTTTGGCAACGGTGCATACTCAGGGAGAACACTTTTATCTTGAAATTTAATGAGAGATCATCTTATAATGCTACCGTCAAACAAAGCAAAATAAGATGCATAAAGGATAAACATCACATGCAATCAATATAAGTGATATGATATGGACATCATCATCTTGTGCTTGTGATCTCCATCTCCGAAGCACCGTCATGATCACCATCGTCACCGGCGCGACACCTTGATCTCCATCGTAGCATCGTTGTCGTCTCGCCAACTATTGCTTCTACGACTATCGCTACCGCTTAGTGATAAAGTAAAGCAATTACAGGACGATTGCATTGCATACAATAAAGCGACAACCATATGGCTCCTGCCAGTTGCCGATAACTCGGTTACAAAATATGATCATCTCACACAATAAAATATATTATCATGCCTTGACCATATCACATCACAACATGCCCTGCAAAAACAAGTTAGACGTCATCTACTTTGTTGTTGCAAATTTTACGTGGCTGCTACGGGCTGAGCAAGAACCGTTCTTACCTATGCATCAAAACCACAACGATAGTTCGTCAAGTTAGTGCTATTTTAACCTTCTCAAGGACCGGGCGTAGCCACACTCGGTTCAACTAAAGTTGGAGAAATAGACACCCGCCAGCCACCTGTGTGCAAAGCACGTCGGTAGAACCAGTCTCGCGTAAGCGTACGCGTAATGTCGGTCCGGGCCGCTTCATCCAACAATAACGCCGAACCAAAGTATGACATGCTGGTAAGCAGTATGACTTGTATCGCCCACAACTCACTTGTCTTCTACTCGTGCATATAACATCTACGCATAAACCTGGCTCGGATGCCACTGTTGGGGAACGTAGTAATTTCAAAAAAATTCCTATGCACACGCAAGATCATGGTGATGCATAGCAACGAGAGGGGAGAGTGTTGTCCACGTACCCTCGTAGACCGAAAGCGAAAGCGTTAGCACAACGCGGTTGATGTAGTCGTACGTCTTCATGATCCGACCGATCCAAGTACCGAACGTACGGCACTTCCGAGTTCAGCACACGTTCAGCTCGATGACGTCCTGCGAACTCCGGTCCAGCAGAGCTCCACGGGAGAGTTCCGTCAGCACGACGGCGTGATGACGGTGATGATGTTGCTACCGACGCAGGGCTTCGCCTAAGCACCGCTACGATATGACCGAGGTGGAATATGATGGAGGGGGGCACCGCACATGGCTAAGACATCAAGACATCAATTGTTGTGTCTAGAGGTGCCCCCTGCCCCGTATATAAAGGGGCAAGGGGGAGGCGGCCGGCCAGGAGGAGGGCGTGCCAAGGGGGGAGTCCTACTCCCACCGGGAGTAGGACTCCTCCTTTTCCTTGTTGGAGTAGGAGAGGGAAGGAAGGGAGAGAGGAGGAGAAGGAAAAGGGGGGGGCGCCCCCCCCCCTCCTTGTCCAATTCGGACTAGAGGGGGAGGGGACGCGCGGCTACCCTGGCCGCCCCTCCTCTTCTCCCACTAAAGCCCATGAGGCCCAATTAACTCCCCGGGGGGTTCCGGTAACCCCCCGGTACTCCGGTAAATGTCCGAAACCTCCCGGAACCTTTCCGGTGTCTGAACATAGTTGTCGAATATATCGATCTTTACGTCTCGACATTTCGAGACTCCTCGTCATGTCCGTGATCATATCCGGGACTCCGAACTACCTTTGGTACATCAAAACACAAAAACTCATAATACTGATAGTCACCAAACTTTAAGCGTGCGGACCCTACGGGTTCGAGAACTATGTAGACATGACCGAGACACGTCCCCGGTCAATAACCAATAGCGGTACCTGGATGCTCATATTGGCTCCCACATATTCTACGAAGATCTTTATCGGTCAAACCGCATAACAACATACGTTGTTCCCTTTGTCATCGGTATGCTACTTGCCCGAGATTCGATCGTCGGTATCTCAATACCTAGTTCAATCTCGTTACTGGCAAGTCTGTTTACTCGTTATGTAATGTATCATCCCGCAACTAACTCATTAGTCACATTGCTTGCAAGGCTTATAGTGATGTGCATTACCGAGAGGGCCCAGAGATACCTCTCCGACAATCGGAGTGACAAATCCTAATCTCGAAATACGCCAACTCAACAAGTACCTTCGGAGACACCTATAGAGCACCTTTATAATCACCCAGTTACGTTGTGACGTTTGGTAGCACACAAAGTGTTCCTCTGGTAAACGGGAGTTGCATAATATCATAGTCATAAGAACATGTATAAGTCATGCAGAAAGCAATAGCAACATACTAAACGATCAAGTGCTAAGCTAACGGAATGGGTCTAGTCAATCACATCATTCTCCTAATGATGTGATCCCGTTAATCAAATGACAACTCGTGTCTATGGCTAGGAAACTCAACCATCTTTGATCAACGATCTAGTCAAGTAGAGGCATACTAGTGACACTATGTTTGTCTATGTATTCACACATGTATTATGTTTCCGGTTAATACAATTCTAGCATGAATAATAAACATTTATGATGATATAAGGAAATAAATAATAACTTTATTATTGCCTCTAGGGCATATTTCCTTCAATCTCCCACTTGCACTAGAGTCAATAATCTAGATTACATAGTAATGATTCTAACACCCATGGAGTCTTGGTGTTGATCATGTTTTGCTCGTGGAAGAGGCTTAGTCAACGGGTCTACAACATTCAGATCCGTATGTATCTTGCAAATCTCTATGTCTCCCACCTGGACTTGGTCCTGGATGGAATTGAAGCATCTCTTGATGTGCTTGGTTCTCTTGTGAAATATGGATTCCTTTGCCAAGGCAATTGCACCAGTATTGTCACAAAAGATTTTCATTGGACCCGATGCACTAGGTATGACACCTAGATCGGATATGAACTCCTTCATCCAGACTCCTTCATTTGCTGCTTCCGAAGCAGCTATGTACTCCGCTTCACACGTAGATCCCGCCACGACGCTTTGTTTATAACTGCACCAACTGACAGCTCCACCGTTCAATATAAACACGTATCCGGTTTGCGATTTAGAATCGTCCGAATCAGTGTCAAAGCTTGCATCGACGTAACCATTTACGACTAGCTCTTTGTAACCTCCGTAAACGAGAAACATATCCTTAGTCCTTTTCAGGTGTTTCAGGATGTTCTTGACCATTGTCCAGTGATCCACTCCTGGATTACTTTGGTACCTCCCTACTAAGCTAATAGCAAGACACACATCAGGTCTGGTACACAGCATTGCATACATGATAGAGCCTATGGCTGAAGCATAGGGAACATCTTTCATTTTCTCTCTATCTTTTGCAGTGGTCGGGCATTGAGTCTGACTCAACTTCACACCTTGTAACACAGGCAAGAACGCTTTCTTTGCTTGATCCATTTTGAACTTTTTCAAAACTTTGTCAAGGTATGTGCTTTGTGAAAGTCCTATCAAGCGTCTTGATCTATCTCTATAGATCTTGATGCCCAATATGTAAGCAGCTTCACCGAGGTCTTCCATTGAAAAACTCTTATTCAAATATCCTTTTATGCTATCCAGAAAATCTATATCATTTCCAATCAGTAATATGTCATCCACATATAAAACTAGAAATGCTACAGAGCTCCCACTCACTTTCTTGTAAATACAGGCTTCTCCAAAAGTCTGTATAAAACCATATGCTTTGATCACACTATCAAAACGTTTATTCCAACTCCGAGATGCTTGCACCAGTCCACAAATGGATCGCTGGAGCTTGCACACTTTGTTAGCTCCCTTTGGATCGACAAAACCTTCTGGTTGCATCATATACAACTCTTCTTCCAGAAATCCATTCAGGAATGCAGTTTTGACATCCATTTGCCAAATTTCATAATCATAAAATGCGGCAATTGCTAACATGATTCGGACAGACTTAAGCATCACTACGGGTGAGAAAGTATCATCGTAGTCAACCCCTTGAACTTGTCGAAAACCTTTTGCAACAAGTCGAGCTTAGTAAACAGTAACATTACCATCATCGTCAGTCTTCTTCTTGAAGATCCATTTATTCTCAATGGCTTGCCGATCATCGGGCAAGTCAACCAAAGTCCAAACTTTGTTCTCATACATGGATCCCATCCAGATTTCATGGCCTCAAGCCATTTGCGGAATCTGGGCTCACCATCGCTTCTTCATAGTTCGTAGGTTCGCCTTGGTCAAGTAACATGACCTCCAGAATAGGATTACCGTACCACTCTGGTGCGGATCTTACTCTGGTTGACCTACGAGGTTCAGTAGTAACTTGATCTGAAGTTTCATGATCAATATCATTAGCTTCCTCACTAATTGGTGTAGATGTCACAGGAACCGGTTTCTGTGATGAACTACTTTCCAATAAGGGAGCAGGTACAGTTACCTCATCAAGTTCTACTTTCCTCCCACTCACTTCTTTCGAGAGAAACTCCTTCTCTAGAAAGGATCCATTCTTAGCAATGAATGTCTTGCCTTCGGATCTATGATAGAAGGTGTACCCAACAGTTTCCTTTGGGTATCCTATGAAGACACATTTCTCCGATTTGGGTTCGAGCTTATCAAGTTGAAGCTTTTTCACATAAGCATCGCAGCCCCAAACTTTAAGAAACGACAACTTTGGTTTCTTGCCAAACCACAGTTCATAAGGCGTCGTCTCAACTGATTTTGATGTTTCCCTATTTAACATGAATGTAGCCGTCTCTAAAGCATAACCCCAAAACGATTGCGGTAAATTAGTAAGAGAAATCATAGATCGCACCATATCTAGTAAAGTACGATTACGATGTTTAGACACACCATTACGTTGTGTTGTTCCGGGTGGCGTGAGTTGCGAAACTATTCCGCATTGTTTCAAATGTAGACCAAACTCGTAACTCAAATATTCTCCTCCACGATCAGATCGTAGAAACTTTATTTTCTTGTTACGATGATTTTCCACTTCACTCTGAAATTCTTTGAACTTTTCAAATGTTTCAGACTTATGTTTCATTAAGTAGATATACCCATATCTGCTCAAATCATCTGTGAAGGCGAGAAAATAACGATACCCGCCGCGAGCCTCCATATTCATCGGACCACATACATCAGTATGTATGATCTCCAACAAATCTGTTGCTCGCTCCATTGTTCCGGAGAACGGCGTTTTAGTCATCTTGCCCATAAGGCATGGTTCGCAAATACCAAGTGATTCATAATCAAGTGATTCCAAAAGTCCATTAGTATGGAGTTTCTTCATGCACTTTACACCAATATGACCCAAACGGGAGTGCCACAAATAAGTTGCACTATCATTATCAACTCTGCATCTTTTGGCTTCAACATTATGAATATGTGTATCACTACTATCGAGATTCAACAAAAATAGACCACTCTTCAAGGGTGCATGGCCATAAAAGATATTACTCATATAAATAGAACAACCATTATTCTCAGATTTAAATGAATAACCGTCTCGCATCAAAAAAGATCCAGATATAATATTCATGCTTAACGCTGGCACCAAATAACAATTATTCGGGTCTAAAACTAATCCCGAAGGTAGATGTAGAGGTAGCGTGCCGACGGCGATCACATCGACTTTGGAACCATTTCCCACGCGCATTGTCACCTCGTCCTTAGCCAGTCTTCGCTTAATCCGTAGTCCCTGTTTCGAGTTGCAAATATTAGCAAATGAACCAGTATCAAATACCCGGGTGCTACTGCGAGCTCTAGTAAGGTACACATCAATAACATGTATATCACATATACATTTGTTCAACTTGCCATCCTTCTTATCCACCAAATACTTGGGGCAGTTCCGCTTCTAGTGACGAGTCTGCTTGCAGTAGAAGCACTCAGTCTAAGGCTTAGGTCCAGACTTGGGTTTCTTCTCTTGAGCAGCAACTTGTTTGTTGTTCTTCTTGAAGTTCCCCTTCTTCTTCCCTTTTCCCTTTTTCTTGAAACTGGTGGTCTTGTGACCATCAACACTTGATGCTCCTTCTTGATTTCTACCTTCGCAGCCTTTAGCATTGCGAAGAGCTCGGGAATTGTCTTATCCATCCCATGCATATTATAGTTCATCACGAAGCTCTTGTAGCTTGGTGGCGGTGATTGAAGAATTCTGTCAATGACACTATCATCTGGAAGATTAACTCCCAGTTGAATCAAGTGATTGTTATACCCAGACATTTTGAGTATATGTTCACTGACAGAACTATTCTCCTCCATCTTGCAGCTGTAGAACTTATTGGAGACTTCATATCTCTCAATCCGGGCATTTGCTTGGAATATTAACTTCAACTCCTGAAACATCCATATGCTCCATGACGTTCAAAACGTCGTTGAAGTCCCGGTTCTAAGCCGTAAAGCATGGCACACTGAACTATCGAGTATTCATCAGCTTTGCTCTACCAGACATTCTTAACACCGTCAGTTGCATCTGCAGCAGGCCTGGCACCCAGCGGTGCTTCCAGGACGTAATTCTTCTATGCAGCAATGAGGATAATCCTCAAGTTACGAACCCAGTCCGTGTATTTGCTACCATCATCTTTCAACTTTTCTTTCTCAAGGAACGCATTAAAATTCAACGGAACAACAGCACGGGCCATCTATCTACAACAACATAGACAAGCAAAATACTATCAAGTACTAAGTTCATGATAAATTTAAGTTCAATTTAATCATATTACTTAAGAACTCCCACTTAGATAGACATCCCTTTAACCATCTAAGTGATCACGTGATCCAAATCAACTAAGCCATGTCCGATCATCACGTGAGATGGAGTAGTTTTCAATGGTGAACATCACTATGTTGATCATATCTACTATATGATTCACGCTTGACCTTTCGGTCTCAGTGTTCCGAGGCCATATCTGCATATGCTAGGCTCGTCAAGTTTAACCCGAGTATTCTGCGTGTGCAAAACTGGCTTGCACCCGTTGTAGATGAACTTAGAGCTTATCACACCCGATCATCACGTGGTGTCTCGGCACGACGAACTTTGGTAACGGTGCATACTCAGGGAGAACACTTTTATCTTGAAATTTAATGAGAGATCATCTTATAATGCTACCGTCAAACAAAGCAAAATAAGATGCATAAAGGATAAACATCACATGCAATCAATATAAGTGATATGATATGGCCATCATCATCTTGTGCTTGTGATCTCCATCTCCGAAGC
Organism: Triticum aestivum; assembly: GCF_018294505.1. Taxonomy (NCBI): domain Eukaryota; kingdom Viridiplantae; phylum Streptophyta; class Magnoliopsida; order Poales; family Poaceae; genus Triticum; species Triticum aestivum. Next base: position 485,579,168 of record NC_057802.1, on the reverse strand, counting down.
ACCGTCATGATCACCATCGTCACCGGCGCGACACCTTGATCACCATCGTAGCATCGTTGTCGTCTCGCCAACTATTGCTTCTACGACTATCGCTACCGCTTAGTGATAAAGTAAAGCAATTACAGGGCGATTGCATTGCATACAATAAAGCGACAACCATATGGCTCCTGCCAGTTGCCGATAACTCGGTTACAAAACATGATCATCTCATACAATAAAATATAGCATCATGCCTTGACCATATCACATCACAACATGCCCTGCAAAAACAAGTTAGATGTCCTCTACTTTGTTGTTGCAAATTTTACGTGGCTGCTACGGGCTGAGCAAGAACCGTTCTTACCTACGCATCAAAACCACAACGATAGTTCGTCAAGTTAGTGCTATTTTAACCTTCTCAAGGACCGGGCGTAGCCACACTCGGTTCAACTAAAGGTGGAGAAATAGACACCCGCCAGCCACCTGTGTGCAAAGCACGTCGGTAGAACCAGTCTCGCGTAAGCGTACGTGTAATGTCGGTTCGGGCCGCTTCATCCAACAATAACGCCGAACCAAAGTATGACATACTGGTAAGCAGTATGACTTGTATCGCCCACAACTCACTTGTCTTCTACTCGTGCATATAACATCTACGCATAAACCTGGCTCGGATGCCACTGTTGGGGAACGTAGTAATTTCAAAAAAATTCCTACGCACACGCAAGATCATGGTGATGCATAGCAACGAGAGGGGAGAGTGTTGTCCATGTACCCTCGTAGACCGAAAGCGGAAGCGTTAACACAACGCGATTGATGTAGTCGTACGTCTTCATGATCCGACCGATCCAAGTACCGAACGTACGGCACCTCCGAGTTCAGCACACGTTCAGCTCGATGACGTCCCGCGAACTCCGATCCAGCAGAGCTTCACGGGAGAGTTCTATCAGCACGACGGCGTGGTGACGGTGATGATGTTGCTACCGACGCAGGGCTTCGCCTAAGCACTGCTATGATATGACCGAGGTGGAATATGGTGGAGGGGGGCACCGCACAGGGCTAAGAGATCAAGAGATCAATTGTTGTGTCTAGAGGTGCCCCCTGCCCCCGTATATAAAGGAGCAAGGGGGGAGGCGGCCGGCCAGGAGGAGGGCGCGTCAAGGGGGGAGTCCTACTCCCACCGGGAGTAGGACTCCTCCTTTTCCTTGTTGGAGTAGGAGAGGGAAGGAAGGGAGAGAGGAGGAGAAGGAAAAAGGGGGGCGCCCCCCCTCCTTGTCCAATTCGGACTAGAGGGGGAGGGGGCGCGCGACTGCCCTGGCCGCCCCTCCTCTTGTCCCACTAAGTCCCATGAGGCCCAATTAACTCCCGGGGGGTTCCGGTAACCCCCCGGTACTCCGGTAAATGTCCGAAACCTCCCAGAACCTTTCCGGTGTCTGAACATAGTCGTCCAATATATCGATCTTTATGTCTCGACCATTTCGAGACTCCTCGTCATGTCTGTGATCATATCCGGGACTCTGAACTACCTTTGGTACATCAAAACACAAAAACCCATAATACCGATCGTCACCAAACTTTAAGCGTGCAGACCCTACGGGTTCGAGAACTATGTAGACATGACCGAGACACGTCTCCGATCAATAACCAATACGGAACCTGGATGCTCATATTGGCTCCCACATATTCTACGAATATCTTTATCGGTCAAACCGCATAACAACATACGTTGTTCCCTTTGTCATCGGTATGTTACTTGCCCGAGATTCGATCGTCGGTATCTCAATACCTAGTTCTATCTCGTTACCAGCAAGTCTCTTTACTCATTATGTAATGTATCATCCCGCAACTAACTCATTAGTCACATTGCTTGCAAGGCTTATAGTGATGTGCATTACCGAGAGGGCCCAGAGATACCTCTCTGACAATCGGAGTGACAAATCTTAATCTCGAAATACGCCAACTCAACAAGTACCTTCGGAGACACCTGTAGAGCACCTTTATAATCACCCAGTTACGTTGTGACGTTTGGTAGCACACAAAGTGTTCCTCCGGTAAACGGGGGTTGCATAATCTCATAGTCATAGGAACATGTATAAGTCATGAAGAAAGCAATAGCAACATACTAGACGATCAAGTGCTAAGCTAACGGGATGGGTCAAGTCAATCACATCATTCTCCTAATGATGTGATCCTATTAATCAAATGACAACTCATGTCTATGGCTAGGAAACTCAACCATCTTTGATCAATGAGCTAGTCAAGTAGAGGCATACTAGTGACACTATGTTTGTCTATGTATTCACACATGTATTATGTTTCCGGTTAATACAATTCTAGCATGAATAATAAACATTTATCATGATATAAGGAAATAAATAATAACTTTATTATTGCCTCTAGGGCATATTTCCTTCACTTGAAGGTTGTCAAACCTAGATTGAAGTCTCTGAAGATTTTCAGTCAAGGTTCTAGTGCGATCCATTTCTTCACCCAACATATCATCACTTTTGTCTAGCATGTTTTGAAGCTTTTCAAAAGCCTTTTGTTGTTTCACAGCAATCTTAGCAAGTTTAGAATAGCTGGGCTTTAGGTTTTCATCAGATTCATCCTCACTTGATTCAGAGGAGGTATATTTGAGTACCTTGGCACCCTTTGCCATGAAGCAATAGGTGGGAGCGTAGTCATCATTGCCTTCATCAGCCTTGTTGTGAAGCCATTTTCTTCAGAGTTGAAGATGGATTTGCTAACGAATGCAGTAGCGAGAGCTAGGCTCGCCATACCGGACTCGGACTCCTCAGATGCCTCCTCTTCCTCATGTTCCTCAGATTCAACCTTAGAGTCCATTTCTTTGCCAATGAATGCCCGAGCCTTCTTGGAGCTGCTCTTCTTGTGCGATGAAGACTTTGAGGATTTTGATGATGAAGACTTTGAAGATTTCTTCTTCTTCGCATCATCAGAACTGTAATCCTTGTATTTCTTCTTCTTTGATTCCTTTTCCCACTGAGGACAATCTTGAATGTAGTGACCTGGTTTCTTGCATTTGTGGCATAGCCTCTTCTTATAGTCACTGGATGAGGACTCATTGCTTCTTGAGGATTTTCCAAAACGACCACGTCTAGAGAACTTCTGGAATTTCTTCATGAGCAGTGCTAGCTCCCGGCTCAGTTCTTCAGGATCGCCAAGGCTACTACCAGAATCTTCACCTTCAGATTTTGAGACAGCCTTGGCCTTCAGGGCACGTGATCTGCCATAGCTCGAACCATAGAGATCTCTCTTCTCAGCAAGCTGGAACTCATGAGTGTTTAGCCTCTCGAGGATATCAGCGGGATCAAGTGACTTGTAATCTCCACGTTTTTGTATCATCAGTGCCAGAGTATAAAATGAGGAATCAAGCGATCTCAGCAATTTCTTCACCACTTCATGGTCAGTGATGTCAGTGGCACCAAGTGCTTGAAGCTTATTTGAGATGTCAGTGAGGCGATCGAAGGTTTGTTGAACATTTTCATTGTCGAGTCTTTTGAACCGGTTGAAGAGATTGCGAAGAGCGTCAACTCAAGAGTCACGTTGAGTTGAGACTCCTTCATTCACTTTGGACAGCCTATCCCAGATAAGCTTAGCAGTTTCCAAAGCACTCACTCTTCCATACTGCCCTTTGCTCAGGTGGCCACATATGATGTTCTTCGCTTGAGAATCGAGTTGTTTGAATCTCTTCACATCAGCAGCATTCACAGAAGGTGTGACAGAGGGAACACCATTTTCCACAACATACCAGAGATCGTTATCAATTGCCTCAAGATGCATTCGCATCTTATTCTTCCAGTAGGGGTAGTCCGTCCCATCGAAGGTAGGACACCCAGCAGAGACCTTGATCATACCTGCGGTCGACATAACAAAAACTCCAGGCGGTTAAACCAAAATCACACAGAACAAGGGAGTACCTTGCTCTGATACCAATTGAAAGTGCGTTATATCGACTAGAGGGGGTGAATAGGCGATTTTTATGAATTCTTCACTGAGGAATTTCAGGGTGAGGAAATTTCTAAGCGAAGAACTACTTGCAGTGGAATAAGTACTCAGATGTAAACATAACGAAACATAAGCATGGTCATCATGATGAAATGAAGACAAGCACAGAGTACAGAAAGCGTAAACACAGGATAGCACAGGATAAAGACAAACAGACTGAAGAAATTGAGCTGGGGAAATTGAGAAAGTCTTCAGTCAAAGTCTTCACACAGATATGTACAAGCACACAACACAGTTATGAGAAAATGAAAGAGTTAAGGAAATAGAACCAGTAAGCTTGGTGAAGACAATGATTTGGTAGACCAGTTCCAACTGCTGTCTTAGTTGTACGTCTGGTTGGAGCGGCTAGGTATTTAAACCTGAGGACACACAGTCCTCACCGTATTCTCCTTGAGTTAAGGTCACACAGACCTCGCCCAATCACTCGTGGTAAGTCTTCAGGTGACTTCCAAACCTTCACAAACTCGGTCACTCGGTGATCCACAATTTCCTTTTGGATGCTCTAGACCATGACGCCTAACCGTCTGGAAGAAGCACAGTCTTCAAAGGTAACAAGCGTCGGATCCACGCAGGATCAATCTCTTCAGTGATGCTCAATCACTTTGGGTTTGTAGGTGTTTGGGTTTGGGTTTTCCTCACTTGATGATTTTCGCTCAAAGTCCTCGGAGGATGGGATGCTCTCAAATGACAAGTGTCAGTTTCTCTCGGAGCAGCCAACCAGCTAGTGGTTGTAGGGGGCGGCTATTTATAGCCTAGGGAGCAGCCAGACATGATAAGACATAAATGCCCTTCAATGATATGACCGTTAGGTGGGTAGATATTTTGGGACAGCTGGCGCGTAGCACAGCAACGGTCGGAATTTTAGGCTCAAATTCCTCAGGGCTATCATGTTCCTCACTGTGTAGGCAATCCACACTGACGAATTCCTAACTTCTCAGTCAGAACAAATTCCTCAGCGACCAGAAGAACTTCGTCTCTGTCACTGAAGAAATTGACTGAACTGTATGAGATTTCCAATGGCTTCACTCAAAGGGATTGGTAGGTGTAGGATTTTGAGTTGAGCATCACATGAAATTTTTTCCTTAGTATTTCCTTGACCCTCTTTAATAGTACGGTGTTTCCTATGACTCAAGAAAGAGAAAATGAAACTACAAAAACAAGTCTTCACGCTTCATATTCCTCGAATGAATACCAAGTCTTCAAGGTCACACCAATTTCTTCACTATCACAATCTTCAGAAAGTCTTCAGGTGAAGGACTTCACATTTAGGGGTCGACTTTCTCTGTAAATATCAAACTCCTCATAGACTTATAGACCTGTGTACACTCATAAACTCATTAGTTCCTTAACCTATAAGTCTTCAATACACCAAAATCACTAAGGGGCACTAGATGCACTTACAACCATTAGTGCATTGGTCTGTCGCTGTGTCCCGTGCTTACCGCACGCCTCGCCGCTATCATCGGGTCGAGCCTCTGCTGTCCTGGTCGAGTCTCCTGGGTAGCTAGCCCACACTGCCTCAACCCCCACTGCAGAGAACCACTAATCATCATCGACCGATACCGAGTATCACGTCTCCATCAGACCATTGGGCCCCAGTTTGATCCACGTGTCTCTCGCTATCCCGCTGAAATAGGCTTCGACTCTCTATCGACTTACTAGCCCCTCCATCAGCATAGAGTGAAATCTTCCATCTGACTCCAGCTCCACCTTCAACATGACTCCATGTAGCTAGCCACGCTACTCCGCGCCCTGCCGACTTCAAGCTCTTTTATGCAGCGTCTTGAATCAACCCCGTGCCATAGTCTTGTCGAAGCCGCACAAGCCCTCAGGCCTGCACCACGTGTTTCCACACCCCAGAAGTCGGCCACCATCAGCATCACGCTCCTATGTCGTCGTCGGTGAAATCACCGCCGTCTTCTGCTTTGACCAACATTCATGTCAGTCCATCAGACAATCCAGTCCGACCCAGCCGACCTTGTCCGACTGCAACCATGCTCCACCCTGTGTCGTGTCCGCTCGCATATCTGTGCATTGCCTTGACGCCCTGTGTATGCATGATCCCTGTCACGACATGCTCCAGACTTCTTCAAGCCTTGTACGCACATCGTCATCCCCGTCGCACACATCCATCTTCATCGACTTGCATCATGTCAATCATTAATGGACTTGCGACCGCGCCTTTGTTTTCCATAGTATGCACTGCAGCCATCCTGTACATACATGAACATGTACCGAGCGAACGAAGAGCCAATCGAAGAATTCCTTTAGTAGCCTTCTCGTGCACAAGATAGAAAAGGTTTCAGGCATCCTTGCTCACGCGCAGCACAGACTTCTCCATCCCTGCTCTTTCTCTCGCTCCAGATCGAAAGCTACACACACACGGGACCTGACGCCTTTTTCCTTTAACAAATCTCACGTCTTTGCATATGCGTACGAGCTTCCAATGCCAAAGCATCATTAGACCACAATACAATCGATCAGCGCCATGGTGCGCGTCTCCACCTGGGGCCTTCCTGCTCCATGGGCCGCCGCTGCAAGCCAACCCCGCCTGGGCCAGCCTCTGCCCTCGGCCTGCTGTTGTGCTCCGCCTGCAGGGCCTGTCCACCAGCGCCGCTGGGTCGTGGCCCACCTGGCGCTACACGCCCAGGCCACTGAGACACGTTACACCGCCGCATCGAACATCCTGTCTACTCGTCTAGTGATTCCTGCTGACGCACGCACCGATCCAATCTGCACAATGTCGCCGCCTCTTGATCGATCAACTTCCCGACGCCACTTTCCCTGCTACGGATCTGCTCGTAACGCAAGCCACCCGTCGTGCCTTCTGATCGCTTCTTAGGCCGCGTTCGGCAGTCTGCCAACTCCTTCAAATTTTAGAATCTGCGGAGCAGCTGTTTGCTGGCTCCAAGGATTTTAACGAGTGTCGCTCGTGTCGCCCTCCCCGCGGGTGACTCGAGCGAAACCCTAGCCAGCAAGCGCCATCGGGCAAAGCCCGCGCGGCGTCGGTGGTGGCGGGGCCTCCTTTTTTCCCCTCTCGTGAGGTCAGGGCAGCGCGGGGGCGCTCGGCCTTGGGGAGGCGTGAGGGCGCGGCGCGCATGGCGAGCAGGCGCAGGGAGCGTGGCTAGCAACCGCCGGTGGGCGCGCGGCGCGCGGCGGGCAACCGCCTGTGGGCGCGGGGAGTGCGGCGAGCAGGCGCCGTTGGGCGCGGGGAGTGCGGCGAGCAGGCGCCGTTG